>NW_027662408.1:0-274000 GCF_963989245.1 Nansenia antarctica | reverse complement strand
AGTTACATTATAGGATTATTCAACAACAAGTTAAAATGTGCTCGTGAAAGGCAGAAAACAACACTTTGATAGTTTGATATAACTTGAGAACGAATGCAAAAAACAGTCCACTCTAAGAACAGGCCGCTTGGACACTTTCAGAACAGCTCTGTTAATGACTGAAAACAGCTCTCGAAGAGATTGTCAAAAGAGACTCCGAAAACGAAACGTTGATCACTTTTGAGCAAAAGGCTGCACACACGCAATTCAAGTTGCTCTGATTGTCATTTAGAGTTACATTATAGGATTATTCAACAACAAGTTAAAATGTGCTCGTGAAAGGCAGAAAACAACACTTTGATAGTTTGATATAACTTGAGAACGAATGCAAAAAACAGTCCACTCTAAGAACAGGCCGCTTGGACACTTTCAGAACAGCTCTGTTAATGACTGAAAACAGCTCTCGAAGAGATTGTCAAAAGAGACTCCGAAAACGAAACGTTGATCACTTTTGAGCAAAATGCTGCACACACGCAATTCAAGTTGCTCTGATTGTCATTTAGAGTTACATTATAGGATTATTCAACAACAAGTCAAAATGTGCTCGTGAAAGGCAGAAAACAACACTTTGATAGTTTGATATAACTTGAGAACGAATGCAAAAAACAGTCCACTCTAAGAATAGGCCGCTTGGACACTTTCAGAACAGCTCTGTTAATGACTGAAAACAGCTCTCGAAGAGATTGTCAAAAGAGACTCCGAAAACGAAACGTTGATCACTTTTGAGCAAAAGGCTGCACACACGCAATTCAAGTTGCTCTGATTGTCATTTAGAGTTACATTATAGGATTATTCAACAACAAGTCAAAATGTGCTCGTGAAAGGCAGAAAACAACACTTTGATAGTTTGATATAACTTGAGAACGAATGCAAAAAACAGTCCACTCTAAGAACAGGCCGCTTGGACACTTTCAGAACAGCTCTGTTAATGACTGAAAACAGCTCTCGAAGAGATTGTCAAAAGAGACTCTGAAAACGAAACGTTGATCACTTTTGAGCAAAAGGCTGCACACACGCAATTCAAGTTGCTCTGATTGTCATTTAGAGTTACATTATAGGATTATTCAACAACAAGTCAAAATGTGCTCGTGAAAGGCAGAAAACAACACTTTGATAGTTTGATATAACTTGAGAACGAATGCAAAAAACAGTCCACTCTAAGAACAGGCCGCTTGGACACTTTCAGAACAGCTCTGTTAATGACTGAAAACAGCTCTCGAAGAGATTGTCAAAAGAGACTCCGAAAACGAAACGTTGATCACTTTTGAGCAAAAGGCTGCACACACGCAATTCAAGTTGCTCTGATTGTCATTTAGAGTTACATTATAGGAGCATTCAGCAACAAGTCAAAATGTGCTCCAGAAAAGCAGAAAACAACACTTGATAGAACTTGAGAACGAATGCAAAAAACAGTCCACTCTCAGAACAGGCCGCTTGGACACTTTCAGAACAGCTCTGTTAATGACTGAAAACAGCTCTCGAAGAGATTGTCAAAAGAGACTCTGAAAACGAAACGTTGATCACTTTTGAGCAAAGGCTGCACACACGCAATTCAAGTTGCTCTGATTGTCATTTAGAGTTACATTATAGGATTATTCAACAACAAGTCAAAATGTGCTCGTGAAAGGCAGAAAACAACACTTTGATAGTTTGATATAACTTGAGAACGAATGCAAAAAACACTCCACTCTAAGAACAGGCCGCTTGGACACTTTCAGAACAGCTCTGTTAATGACTGAAAACAGCTCTCGAAGAGATTGTCAAAAGAGACTCCGAAAACGAAACGTTGATCACTTTTGAGCAAAAGGCTGCACACACGCAATTCAAGTTGCTCTGATTGTCATTTAGAGTTACATTATAGGAGCATTCAGCAACAAGTCAAAATGTGCTCCAGAAAAGCAGAAAACAACACTGATAGAACTTGAGAACGAATGCAAAAAACAGTCCACTCTAAGAACAGGCCGCTTGGACACTTTCAGAACAGCTCTGTTAATGACTGAAAACAGCTCTCGAAGAGATTGTCAAAAGAGACTCTGAAAACGAAACGTTGATCACTTTTGAGCAAAAGGCTGCACACACGCAATTCAAGTTGCACTGATTGTCATTTAGAGTTACATTATAGGATTATTCAACAACAAGTCAAAATGTGCTCGTGAAAGGCAGAAAACAACACTTTGATAGTTTGATATAACTTGAGAACGAATGCAAAAAACAGTCCACTCTAAGAACAGGCCGCTTGGACACTTTCAGAACAGCTCTGTTAATGACTGAAAACAGCTCTCGAAGAGATTGTCAAAAGAGACTCCGAAAACGAAACGTTGATCACTTTTGAGCAAAAGGCTGCACACACGCAATTCAAGTTGCTCTGATTGTCATTTAGAGTTACATTATAGGATTATTCAACAACAAGTTAAAATGTGCTCGTGAAAGGCAGAAAACAACACTTTGATAGTTTGATATAACTTGAGAACGAATGCAAAAAACAGTCCACTCTAAGAACAGGCCGCTTGGACACTTTCAGAACAGCTCTGTTAATGACTGAAAACAGCTCTCGAAGAGATTGTCAAAAGAGACTCCGAAAACGAAACGTTGATCACTTTTGAGCAAAATGCTGCACACACGCAATTCAAGTTGCTCTGATTGTCATTTAGAGTTACATTATAGGATTATTCAACAACAAGTCAAAATGTGCTCGTGAAAGGCAGAAAACAACACTTTGATAGTTTGATATAACTTGAGAACGAATGCAAAAAACAGTCCACTCTAAGAATAGGCCGCTTGACACTTTCAGAACAGCTCTGTTAATGACTGAAAACAGCTCTCGAAGAGATTGTCAAAAGAGACTCCGAAAACGAAACGTTGATCACTTTTGAGCAAAAGGCTGCACACACGCAATTCAAGTTGCTCTGATTGTCATTTAGAGTTACATTATAGGATTATTCAACAACAAGTCAAAATGTGCTCGTGAAAGGCAGAAAACAACACTTTGATAGTTTGATATAACTTGAGAACGAATGCAAAAAACAGTCCACTCTAAGAACAGGCCGCTTGGACACTTTCAGAACAGCTCTGTTAATGACTGAAAACAGCTCTCGAAGAGATTGTCAAAAGAGACTCTGAAAACGAAACGTTGATCACTTTTGAGCAAAAGGCTGCACACACGCAATTCAAGTTGCTCTGATTGTCATTTAGAGTTACATTATAGGATTATTCAACAACAAGTCAAAATGTGCTCGTGAAAGGCAGAAAACAACACTTTGATAGTTTGATATAACTTGAGAACGAATGCAAAAAACAGTCCACTCTAAGAACAGGCCGCTTGGACACTTTCAGAACAGCTCTGTTAATGACTGAAAACAGCTCTCGAAGAGATTGTCAAAAGAGACTCCGAAAACGAAACGTTGATCACTTTTGAGCAAAAGGCTGCACACACGCAATTCAAGTTGCTCTGATTGTCATTTAGAGTTACATTATAGGAGCATTCAGCAACAAGTCAAAATGTGCTCCAGAAAAGCAGAAAACAACACTGATAGAACTTGAGAACGAATGCAAAAAACAGTCCACTCTCAGAACAGGCCGCTTGGACACTTTCAGAACAGCTCTGTTAATGACTGAAAACAGCTCTCGAAGAGATTGTCAAAAGAGACTCTGAAAACGAAACGTTGATCACTTTTGAGCAAAAGGCTGCACACACGCAATTCAAGTTGCTCTGATTGTCATTTAGAGTTACATTATAGGATTATTCAACAACAAGTCAAAATGTGCTCGTGAAAGGCAGAAAACAACACTTTGATAGTTTGATATAACTTGAGAACGAATGCAAAAAACACTCCACTCTAAGAACAGGCCGCTTGGACACTTTCAGAACAGCTCTGTTAATGACTGAAAACAGCTCTCGAAGAGATTGTCAAAAGAGACTCCGAAAACGAAACGTTGATCACTTTTGAGCAAAAGGCTGCACACACGCAATTCAAGTTGCTCTGATTGTCATTTAGAGTTACATTATAGGAGCATTCAGCAACAAGTCAAAATGTGCTCCAGAAAAGCAGAAAACAACACTGATAGAACTTGAGAACGAATGCAAAAAACAGTCCACTCTAAGAACAGGCCGCTTGGACACTTTCAGAACAGCTCTGTTAATGACTGAAAACAGCTCTCGAAGAGATTGTCAAAAGAGACTCTGAAAACGAAACGTTGATCACTTTTGAGCAAAAGGCTGCACACACGCAATTCAAGTTGCACTGATTGTCATTTAGAGTTACATTATAGGATTATTCAACAACAAGTCAAAATGTGCTCGTGAAAGGCAGAAAACAACACTTTGATAGTTTGATATAACTTGAGAACGAATGCAAAAAACAGTCCACTCTAAGAACAGGCCGCTTGGACACTTTCAGAACAGCTCTGTTAATGACTGAAAACAGCTCTCGAAGAGATTGTCAAAAGAGACTCCGAAAACGAAACGTTGACCACTTTTGAGCAAAAGGCTGCACACACGCAATTCAAGTTGCTCTGATTGTCATTTAGAGTTACATTATAGGATTATTCAACAACAAGTCAAAATGTGCTCGTGAAAGGCAGAAAACAACACTTTGATAGTTTGATATAACTTGAGAACGAATGCAAAAAACAGTCCACTCTAAGAACAGGCCGCTTGGACACTTTCAGAACAGCTCTGTTAATGACTGAAAACAGCTCTCGAAGAGATTGTCAAAAGAGACTCCGAAAACGAAACGTTGATCACTTTTGAGCAAAAGGCTGCACACACGCAATTCAAGTTGCTCTGATTGTCATTTAGAGTTACATTATAGGATTATTCAACAACAAGTCAAAATGTGCTCGTGAAAGGCAGAAAACAACACTTTGATAGTTTGATATAACTTGAGAACGAATGCAAAAAACAGTCCACTCTAAGAACAGGCCGCTTGGACACTTTCAGAACAGCTCTGTTAATGACTGAAAACAGCTCTCGAAGAGATTGTCAAAAGAGACTCCGAAAACGAAACGTTGATCACTTTTGAGCAAAAGGCTGCACACACGCAATTCAAGTTGCTCTGATTGTCATTTAGAGTTACATTATAGGATTATTCAACAACAAGTCAAAATGTGCTCCAGAAAAGCAGAAAACAACACTGATAGAACTTGAGAACGAATGCAAAAAACAGTCCACTCTCAGAACAGGCCGCTTGGACACTTTCAGAACAGCTCTGTTAATGACTGAAAACAGCTCTCGAAGAGATTGTCAAAAGAGACTCTGAAAACGAAACGTTGATCACTTTTGAGCAAAAGGCTGCACACACGCAATTCAAGTTGCTCTGATTGTCATTTAGAGTTACATTATAGGATTATTCAACAACAAGTCAAAATGTGCTCGTGAAAGGCAGAAAACAACACTTTGATAGTTTGATATAACTTGAGAACGAATGCAAAAAACACTCCACTCTAAGAACAGGCCGCTTGGACACTTTCAGAACAGCTCTGTTAATGACTGAAAACAGCTCTCGAAGAGATTGTCAAAAGAGACTCCGAAAACGAAACGTTGATCACTTTTGAGCAAAAGGCTGCACACACGCAATTCAAGTTGCTCTGATTGTCATTTAGAGTTACATTATAGGATTATTCAACAACAAGTCAAAATGTGCTCGTGAAAGGCAGAAAACAACACTTTGATAGTTTGATATAACTTGAGAACGAATGCAAAAAACAGTCCACTCTAAGAACAGGCCGCTTGGACACTTTCAGAACAGCTCTGTTAATGACTGAAAACAGCTCTCGAAGAGATTGTCAAAAGAGACTCCGAAAACGAAACGTTGATCACTTTTGAGCAAAAGGCTGCACACACGCAATTCAAGTTGCTCTGATTGTCATTTAGAGTTACATTATAGGATTATTCAACAACAAGTCAAAATGTGCTCGTGAAAGGCAGAAAACAACACTTTGATAGTTTGATATAACTTGAGAACGAATGCAAAAAACAGTCCACTCTAAGAACAGGCCGCTTGGACACTTTCAGAACAGCTCTGTTAATGACTGAAAACAGCTCTCGAAGAGATTGTCAAAAGAGACTCCGAAAACGAAACGTTGATCACTTTTGAGCAAAAGGCTGCACACACGCAATTCAAGTTGCTCTGATTGTCATTTAGAGTTACATTATAGGATTATTCAACAACAAGTCAAAATGTGCTCGTGAAAGGCAGAAAACAACACTTTGATAGTTTGATATAACTTGAGAACGAATGCAAAAAACAGTCCACTCTAAGAACAGGCCGCTTTGGACACTTTCAGAACAGCTCTGTTAATGACTGAAAACAGCTCTCGAAGAGATTGTCAAAAGAGACTCCGAAAACGAAACGTTGATCACTTTTGAGCAAAAGGCTGCATACACGCAATTCAAGTTGCTCTGATTGTCATTTAGAGTTACATTATAGGAGCATTCAGCAACAAGTCAAAATGTGCTCCAGAAAAGCAGAAAACAACACTGATAGAACTTGAGAACGAATGCAAAAAACAGTCCACTCTAAGAACAGGCCGCTTGGACACTTTCAGAACAGCTCTGTTAATGACTGAAAACAGCTCTCGAAGAGATTGTCAAAAGAGACTCTGAAAACGAAACGTTGATCACTTTTGAGCAAAAGGCTGCACACACGCAATTCAAGTTGCACTGATTGTCATTTAGAGTTACATTATAGGATTATTCAACAACAAGTCAAAATGTGCTCGTGAAAGGCAGAAAACAACACTTTGATAGTTTGATATAACTTGAGAACGAATGCAAAAAACAGTCCACTCTAAGAACAGGCCGCTTGGACACTTTCAGAACAGCTCTGTTAATGACTGAAAACAGCTCTCGAAGAGATTGTCAAAAGAGACTCCGAAAACGAAACGTTGACCACTTTTGAGCAAAAGGCTGCACACACGCAATTCAAGTTGCTCTGATTGTCATTTAGAGTTACATTATAGGATTATTCAACAACAAGTCAAAATGTGCTCGTGAAAGGCAGAAAACAACACTTTGATAGTTTGATATAACTTGAGAACGAATGCAAAAAACAGTCCACTCTAAGAACAGGCCGCTTGGACACTTTCAGAACAGCTCTGTTAATGACTGAAAACAGCTCTCGAAGAGATTGTCAAAAGAGACTCCGAAAACGAAACGTTGATCACTTTTGAGCAAAAGGCTGCACACACGCAATTCAAGTTGCTCTGATTGTCATTTAGAGTTACATTATAGGATTATTCAACAACAAGTCAAAATGTGCTCGTGAAAGGCAGAAAACAACACTTTGATAGTTTGATATAACTTGAGAACGAATGCAAAAAACAGTCCACTCTAAGAACAGGCCGCTTGGACACTTTCAGAACAGCTCTGTTAATGACTGAAAACAGCTCTCGAAGAGATTGTCAAAAGAGACTCCGAAAACGAAACGTTGATCACTTTTGAGCAAAAGGCTGCACACACGCAATTCAAGTTGCTCTGATTGTCATTTAGAGTTACATTATAGGATTATTCAACAGCAAGTCAAAATGTGCTCGTGAAAGGCAGAAAACAACACTTTGATAGTTTGATATAACTTGAGAACGAATGCAAAAAACAGTCCACTCTAAGAACAGGCCGCTTGGACACTTTCAGAACAGCTCTGTTAATGACTGAAAACAGCTCTCGAAGAGATTGTCAAAAGAGACTCTGAAAACGAAACGTTGATCACTTTTGAGCAAAAGGCTGCACACACGCAATTCAAGTTGCACTGATTGTCATTTAGAGTTACATTATAGGATTATTCAACAACAAGTCAAAATGTGCTCGTGAAAGGCAGAAAACAACACTTTGATAGTTTGATATAACTTGAGAACGAATGCAAAAAACAGTCCACTCTAAGAACAGGCCGCTTGGACACTTTCAGAACAGCTCTGTTAATGACTGAAAACAGCTCTCGAAGAGATTGTCAAAAGAGACTCCGAAAACGAAACGTTGATCACTTTTGAGCAAAAGGCTGCACACACGCAATTCAAGTTGCTCTGATTGTCATTTAGAGTTACATTATAGGATTATTCAACAACAAGTCAAAATGTGCTCGTGAAAGGCAGAAAACAACACTTTGATAGTTTGATATAACTTGAGAACGAATGCAAAAAACAGTCCACTCTAAGAACAGGCCGCTTGGACACTTTCAGAACAGCTCTGTTAATGACTGAAAACAGCTCTCGAAGAGATTGTCAAAAGAGACTCCGAAAACGAAACGTTGATCACTTTTGAGCAAAAGGCTGCACACACGCAATTCAAGTTGCTCTGATTGTCATTTAGAGTTACATTATAGGATTATTCAACAACAAGTCAAAATGTGCTCGTGAAAGGCAGAAAACAACACTTTGATAGTTTGATATAACTTGAGAACGAATGCAAAAAACAGTCCACTCTAAGAACAGGCCGCTTGGACACTTTCAGAACAGCTCTGTTAATGACTGAAAACAGCTCTCGAAGAGATTGTCAAAAGAGACTCCGAAAACGAAACGTTGATCACTTTTGAGCAAAAGGCTGCACACACGCAATTCAAGTTGCTCTGATTGTCATTTAGAGTTACATTATAGGATTATTCAACAACAAGTCAAAATGTGCTCGTGAAAGGCAGAAAACAACACTTTGATAGTTTGATATAACTTGAGAACGAATGCAAAAAACAGTCCACTCTAAGAACAGGCCGCTTGGACACTTTCAGAACAGCTCTGTTAATGACTGAAAACAGCTCTCGAAGAGATTGTCAAAAGAGACTCCGAAAACGAAACGTTGATCACTTTTGAGCAAAAGGCTGCACACACGCAATTCAAGTTGCTCTGATTGTCATTTAGAGTTACATTATAGGATTATTCAACAACAAGTCAAAATGTGCTCGTGAAAGGCAGAAAACAACACTTTGATAGTTTGATATAACTTGAGAACGAATGCAAAAAACAGTCCACTCTAAGAACAGGCCGCTTTGGACACTTTCAGAACAGCTCTGTTAATGACTGAAAACAGCTCTCGAAGAGATTGTCAAAAGAGACTCCGAAAACGAAACGTTGATCACTTTTGAGCAAAAGGCTGCATACACGCAATTCAAGTTGCTCTGATTGTCATTTAGAGTTACATTATAGGAGCATTCAGCAACAAGTCAAAATGTGCTCCAGAAAAGCAGAAAACAACACTGATAGAACTTGAGAACGAATGCAAAAAACAGTCCACTCTAAGAACAGGCCGCTTGGACACTTTCAGAACAGCTCTGTTAATGACTGAAAACAGCTCTCGAAGAGATTGTCAAAAGAGACTCTGAAAACGAAACGTTGATCACTTTTGAGCAAAAGGCTGCACACACGCAATTCAAGTTGCACTGATTGTCATTTAGAGTTACATTATAGGATTATTCAACAACAAGTCAAAATGTGCTCGTGAAAGGCAGAAAACAACACTTTGATAGTTTGATATAACTTGAGAACGAATGCAAAAAACAGTCCACTCTAAGAACAGGCCGCTTGGACACTTTCAGAACAGCTCTGTTAATGACTGAAAACAGCTCTCGAAGAGATTGTCAAAAGAGACTCCGAAAACGAAACGTTGACCACTTTTGAGCAAAAGGCTGCACACACGCAATTCAAGTTGCTCTGATTGTCATTTAGAGTTACATTATAGGATTATTCAACAACAAGTCAAAATGTGCTCGTGAAAGGCAGAAAACAACACTTTGATAGTTTGATATAACTTGAGAACGAATGCAAAAAACAGTCCACTCTAAGAAC
The DNA here is from genome assembly GCF_963989245.1 of Nansenia antarctica. Lineage (NCBI taxonomy): Eukaryota > Metazoa > Chordata > Actinopteri > Argentiniformes > Microstomatidae > Nansenia > Nansenia antarctica. The sequence continues at coordinate 264,193 of NW_027662408.1, read as the reverse complement.
AGGCCGCTTGGACACTTTCAGAACAGCTCTGTTAATGACTGAAAACAGCTCTCGAAGAGATTGTCAAAAGAGACTCCGAAAACGAAACGTTGATCACTTTTGAGCAAAAGGCTGCACACACGCAATTCAAGTTGCTCTGATTGTCATTTAGAGTTACATTATAGGATTATTCAACAGCAAGTCAAAATGTGCTCGTGAAAGGCAGAAAACAACACTTTGATAGTTTGATATAACTTGAGAACGAATGCAAAAAACAGTCCACTCTAAGAACAGGCCGCTTGGACACTTTCAGAACAGCTCTGTTAATGACTGAAAACAGCTCTCGAAGAGATTGTCAAAAGAGACTCTGAAAACGAAACGTTGATCACTTTTGAGCAAAAGGCTGCACACACGCAATTCAAGTTGCACTGATTGTCATTTAGAGTTACATTATAGGATTATTCAACAACAAGTCAAAATGTGCTCGTGAAAGGCAGAAAACAACACTTTGATAGTTTGATATAACTTGAGAACGAATGCAAAAAACAGTCCACTCTAAGAACAGGCCGCTTGGACACTTTCAGAACAGCTCTGTTAATGACTGAAAACAGCTCTCGAAGAGATTGTCAAAAGAGACTCCGAAAACGAAACGTTGATCACTTTTGAGCAAAAGGCTGCACACACGCAATTCAAGTTGCTCTGATTGTCATTTAGAGTTACATTATAGGATTATTCAACAACAAGTCAAAATGTGCTCGTGAAAGGCAGAAAACAACACTTTGATAGTTTGATATAACTTGAGAACGAATGCAAAAAACAGTCCACTCTAAGAACAGGCCGCTTGGACACTTTCAGAACAGCTCTGTTAATGACTGAAAACAGCTCTCGAAGAGATTGTCAAAAGAGACTCCGAAAACGAAACGTTGATCACTTTTGAGCAAAAGGCTGCACACACGCAATTCAAGTTGCTCTGATTGTCATTTAGAGTTACATTATAGGATTATTCAACAACAAGTCAAAATGTGCTCGTGAAAGGCAGAAAACAACACTTTGATAGTTTGATATAACTTGAGAACGAATGCAAAAAACAGTCCACTCTAAGAACAGGCCGCTTGGACACTTTCAGAACAGCTCTGTTAATGACTGAAAACAGCTCTCGAAGAGATTGTCAAAAGAGACTCCGAAAACGAAACGTTGATCACTTTTGAGCAAAAGGCTGCACACACGCAATTCAAGTTGCTCTGATTGTCATTTAGAGTTACATTATAGGATTATTCAACAACAAGTCAAAATGTGCTCGTGAAAGGCAGAAAACAACACTTTGATAGTTTGATATAACTTGAGAACGAATGCAAAAAACAGTCCACTCTAAGAACAGGCCGCTTGGACACTTTCAGAACAGCTCTGTTAATGACTGAAAACAGCTCTCGAAGAGATTGTCAAAAGAGACTCCGAAAACGAAACGTTGATCACTTTTGAGCAAAAGGCTGCACACACGCAATTCAAGTTGCTCTGATTGTCATTTAGAGTTACATTATAGGATTATTCAACAACAAGTCAAAATGTGCTCGTGAAAGGCAGAAAACAACACTTTGATAGTTTGATATAACTTGAGAACGAATGCAAAAAACAGTCCACTCTAAGAACAGGCCGCTTGGACACTTTCAGAACAGCTCTGTTAATGACTGAAAACAGCTCTCGAAGAGATTGTCAAAAGAGACTCCGAAAACGAAACGTTGATCACTTTTGAGCAAAAGGCTGCACACACGCAATTCAAGTTGCTCTGATTGTCATTTAGAGTTACATTATAGGATTATTCAACAACAAGTCAAAATGTGCTCGTGAAAGGCAGAAAACAACACTTTGATAGTTTGATATAACTTGAGAACGAATGCAAAAAACAGTCCACTCTAAGAACAGGCCGCTTGGACACTTTCAGAACAGCTCTGTTAATGACTGAAAACAGCTCTCGAAGAGATTGTCAAAAGAGACTCCGAAAACGAAACGTTGATCACTTTTGAGCAAAAGGCTGCACACACGCAATTCAAGTTGCTCTGATTGTCATTTAGAGTTACATTATAGGATTATTCAACAACAAGTCAAAATGTGCTCGTGAAAGGCAGAAAACAACACTTTGATAGTTTGATATAACTTGAGAACGAATGCAAAAAACAGTCCACTCTAAGAACAGGCCGCTTTGGACACTTTCAGAACAGCTCTGTTAATGACTGAAAACAGCTCTCGAAGAGATTGTCAAAAGAGACTCCGAAAACGAAACGTTGATCACTTTTGAGCAAAAGGCTGCATACACGCAATTCAAGTTGCTCTGATTGTCATTTAGAGTTACATTATAGGAGCATTCAGCAACAAGTCAAAATGTGCTCCAGAAAAGCAGAAAACAACACTGATAGAACTTGAGAACGAATGCAAAAAACAGTCCACTCTAAGAACAGGCCGCTTGGACACTTTCAGAACAGCTCTGTTAATGACTGAAAACAGCTCTCGAAGAGATTGTCAAAAGAGACTCTGAAAACGAAACGTTGATCACTTTTGAGCAAAAGGCTGCACACACGCAATTCAAGTTGCACTGATTGTCATTTAGAGTTACATTATAGGATTATTCAACAACAAGTCAAAATGTGCTCGTGAAAGGCAGAAAACAACACTTTGATAGTTTGATATAACTTGAGAACGAATGCAAAAAACAGTCCACTCTAAGAACAGGCCGCTTGGACACTTTCAGAACAGCTCTGTTAATGACTGAAAACAGCTCTCGAAGAGATTGTCAAAAGAGACTCCGAAAACGAAACGTTGACCACTTTTGAGCAAAAGGCTGCACACACGCAATTCAAGTTGCTCTGATTGTCATTTAGAGTTACATTATAGGATTATTCAACAACAAGTCAAAATGTGCTCGTGAAAGGCAGAAAACAACACTTTGATAGTTTGATATAACTTGAGAACGAATGCAAAAAACAGTCCACTCTAAGAACAGGCCGCTTGGACACTTTCAGAACAGCTCTGTTAATGACTGAAAACAGCTCTCGAAGAGATTGTCAAAAGAGACTCCGAAAACGAAACGTTGATCACTTTTGAGCAAAAGGCTGCACACACGCAATTCAAGTTGCTCTGATTGTCATTTAGAGTTACATTATAGGATTATTCAACAACAAGTCAAAATGTGCTCGTGAAAGGCAGAAAACAACACTTTGATAGTTTGATATAACTTGAGAACGAATGCAAAAAACAGTCCACTCTAAGAACAGGCCGCTTGGACACTTTCAGAACAGCTCTGTTAATGACTGAAAACAGCTCTCGAAGAGATTGTCAAAAGAGACTCCGAAAACGAAACGTTGATCACTTTTGAGCAAAAGGCTGAACACACGCAATTCAAGTTGCTCTGATTGTCATTTAGAGTTACATTATAGGATTATTCAACAGCAAGTCAAAATGTGCTCGTGAAAGGCAGAAAACAACACTTTGATAGTTTGATATAACTTGAGAACGAATGCAAAAAACAGTCCACTCTAAGAACAGGCCGCTTGGACACTTTCAGAACAGCTCTGTTAATGACTGAAAACAGCTCTCGAAGAGATTGTCAAAAGAGACTCTGAAAACGAAACGTTGATCACTTTTGAGCAAAAGGCTGCACACACGCAATTCAAGTTGCACTGATTGTCATTTAGAGTTACATTATAGGATTATTCAACAACAAGTCAAAATGTGCTCGTGAAAGGCAGAAAACAACACTTTGATAGTTTGATATAACTTGAGAACGAATGCAAAAAACAGTCCACTCTAAGAACAGGCCGCTTGGACACTTTCAGAACAGCTCTGTTAATGACTGAAAACAGCTCTCGAAGAGATTGTCAAAAGAGACTCCGAAAACGAAACGTTGATCACTTTTGAGCAAAAGGCTGCACACACGCAATTCAAGTTGCTCTGATTGTCATTTAGAGTTACATTATAGGATTATTCAACAACAAGTCAAAATGTGCTCGTGAAAGGCAGAAAACAACACTTTGATAGTTTGATATAACTTGAGAACGAATGCAAAAAACAGTCCACTCTAAGAACAGGCCGCTTGGACACTTTCAGAACAGCTCTGTTAATGACTGAAAACAGCTCTCGAAGAGATTGTCAAAAGAGACTCTGAAAACGAAACGTTGATCACTTTTGAGCAAAAGGCTGCACACACGCAATTCAAGTTGCACTGATTGTCATTTAGAGTTACATTATAGGATTATTCAACAACAAGTCAAAATGTGCTCGTGAAAGGCAGAAAACAACACTTTGATAGTTTGATATAACTTGAGAACGAATGCAAAAAACAGTCCACTCTAAGAACAGGCCGCTTGGACACTTTCAGAACAGCTCTGTTAATGACTGAAAACAGCTCTCGAAGAGATTGTCAAAAGAGACTCCGAAAACGAAACGTTGATCACTTTTGAGCAAAAGGCTGCACACACGCAATTCAAGTTGCTCTGATTGTCATTTAGAGTTACATTATAGGATTATTCAACAACAAGTCAAAATGTGCTCGTGAAAGGCAGAAAACAACACTTTGATAGTTTGATATAACTTGAGAACGAATGCAAAAAACAGTCCACTCTAAGAACAGGCCGCTTGGACACTTTCAGAACAGCTCTGTTAATGACTGAAAACAGCTCTCGAAGAGATTGTCAAAAGAGACTCCGAAAACGAAACGTTGATCACTTTTGAGCAAAAGGCTGCACACACGCAATTCAAGTTGCTCTGATTGTCATTTAGAGTTACATTATAGGATTATTCAACAACAAGTCAAAATGTGCTCGTGAAAGGCAGAAAACAACACTTTGATAGTTTGATATAACTTGAGAACGAATGCAAAAAACAGTCCACTCTAAGAACAGGCCGCTTGGACACTTTCAGAACAGCTCTGTTAATGACTGAAAACAGCTCTCGAAGAGATTGTCAAAAGAGACTCCGAAAACGAAACGTTGATCACTTTTGAGCAAAAGGCTGCACACACGCAATTCAAGTTGCTCTGATTGTCATTTAGAGTTACATTATAGGATTATTCAACAACAAGTCAAAATGTGCTCGTGAAAGGCAGAAAACAACACTTTGATAGTTTGATATAACTTGAGAACGAATGCAAAAAACAGTCCACTCTAAGAACAGGCCGCTTGGACACTTTCAGAACAGCTCTGTTAATGACTGAAAACAGCTCTCGAAGAGATTGTCAAAAGAGACTCCGAAAACGAAACGTTGATCACTTTTGAGCAAAAGGCTGCACACACGCAATTCAAGTTGCTCTGATTGTCATTTAGAGTTACATTATAGGATTATTCAACAACAAGTCAAAATGTGCTCGTGAAAGGCAGAAAACAACACTTTGATAGTTTGATATAACTTGAGAACGAATGCAAAAAACAGTCCACTCTAAGAACAGGCCGCTTGGACACTTTCAGAACAGCTCTGTTAATGACTGAAAACAGCTCTCGAAGAGATTGTCAAAAGAGACTCCGAAAACGAAACGTTGATCACTTTTGAGCAAAAGGCTGCACACACGCAATTCAAGTTGCTCTGATTGTCATTTAGAGTTACATTATAGGATTATTCAACAACAAGTCAAAATGTGCTCGTGAAAGGCAGAAAACAACACTTTGATAGTTTGATATAACTTGAGAACGAATGCAAAAAACAGTCCACTCTAAGAACAGGCCGCTTGGACACTTTCAGAACAGCTCTGTTAATGACTGAAAACAGCTCTCGAAGAGATTGTCAAAAGAGACTCCGAAAACGAAACGTTGATCACTTTTGAGCAAAAGGCTGCACACACGCAATTCAAGTTGCTCTGATTGTCATTTAGAGTTACATTATAGGATTATTCAACAACAAGTCAAAATGTGCTCGTGAAAGGCAGAAAACAACACTTTGATAGTTTGATATAACTTGAGAACGAATGCAAAAAACAGTCCACTCTAAGAACAGGCCGCTTTGGACACTTTCAGAACAGCTCTGTTAATGACTGAAAACAGCTCTCGAAGAGATTGTCAAAAGAGACTCCGAAAACGAAACGTTGATCACTTTTGAGCAAAAGGCTGCATACACGCAATTCAAGTTGCTCTGATTGTCATTTAGAGTTACATTATAGGAGCATTCAGCAACAAGTCAAAATGTGCTCCAGAAAAGCAGAAAACAACACTGATAGAACTTGAGAACGAATGCAAAAAACAGTCCACTCTAAGAACAGGCCGCTTGGACACTTTCAGAACAGCTCTGTTAATGACTGAAAACAGCTCTCGAAGAGATTGTCAAAAGAGACTCTGAAAACGAAACGTTGATCACTTTTGAGCAAAAGGCTGCACACACGCAATTCAAGTTGCACTGATTGTCATTTAGAGTTACATTATAGGATTATTCAACAACAAGTCAAAATGTGCTCGTGAAAGGCAGAAAACAACACTTTGATAGTTTGATATAACTTGAGAACGAATGCAAAAAACAGTCCACTCTAAGAACAGGCCGCTTGGACACTTTCAGAACAGCTCTGTTAATGACTGAAAACAGCTCTCGAAGAGATTGTCAAAAGAGACTCCGAAAACGAAACGTTGACCACTTTTGAGCAAAAGGCTGCACACACGCAATTCAAGTTGCTCTGATTGTCATTTAGAGTTACATTATAGGATTATTCAACAACAAGTCAAAATGTGCTCGTGAAAGGCAGAAAACAACACTTTGATAGTTTGATATAACTTGAGAACGAATGCAAAAAACAGTCCACTCTAAGAACAGGCCGCTTGGACACTTTCAGAACAGCTCTGTTAATGACTGAAAACAGCTCTCGAAGAGATTGTCAAAAGAGACTCCGAAAACGAAACGTTGATCACTTTTGAGCAAAAGGCTGCACACACGCAATTCAAGTTGCTCTGATTGTCATTTAGAGTTACATTATAGGATTATTCAACAACAAGTCAAAATGTGCTCGTGAAAGGCAGAAAACAACACTTTGATAGTTTGATATAACTTGAGAACGAATGCAAAAAACAGTCCACTCTAAGAACAGGCCGCTTGGACACTTTCAGAACAGCTCTGTTAATGACTGAAAACAGCTCTCGAAGAGATTGTCAAAAGAGACTCCGAAAATGAAACGTTGATCACTTTTGAGCAAAAGGCTGAACACACGCAATTCAAGTTGCTCTGATTGTCATTTAGAGTTACATTATAGGATTATTCAACAGCAAGTCAAAATGTGCTCGTGAAAGGCAGAAAACAACACTTTGATAGTTTGATATAACTTGAGAACGAATGCAAAAAACAGTCCACTCTAAGAACAGGCCGCTTGGACACTTTCAGAACAGCTCTGTTAATGACTGAAAACAGCTCTCGAAGAGATTGTCAAAAGAGACTCTGAAAACGAAACGTTGATCACTTTTGAGCAAAAGGCTGCACACACGCAATTCAAGTTGCACTGATTGTCATTTAGAGTTACATTATAGGATTATTCAACAACAAGTCAAAATGTGCTCGTGAAAGGCAGAAAACAACACTTTGATAGTTTGATATAACTTGAGAACGAATGCAAAAAACAGTCCACTCTAAGAACAGGCCGCTTGGACACTTTCAGAACAGCTCTGTTAATGACTGAAAACAGCTCTCGAAGAGATTGTCAAAAGAGACTCCGAAAACGAAACGTTGATCACTTTTGAGCAAAAGGCTGCACACACGCAATTCAAGTTGCTCTGATTGTCATTTAGAGTTACATTATAGGATTATTCAACAACAAGTCAAAATGTGCTCGTGAAAGGCAGAAAACAACACTTTGATAGTTTGATATAACTTGAGAACGAATGCAAAAAACAGTCCACTCTAAGAACAGGCCGCTTGGACACTTTCAGAACAGCTCTGTTAATGACTGAAAACAGCTCTCGAAGAGATTGTCAAAAGAGACTCCGAAAACGAAACGTTGATCACTTTTGAGCAAAAGGCTGCACACACGCAATTCAAGTTGCTCTGATTGTCATTTAGAGTTACATTATAGGATTATTCAACAACAAGTCAAAATGTGCTCGTGAAAGGCAGAAAACAACACTTTGATAGTTTGATATAACTTGAGAACGAATGCAAAAAACAGTCCACTCTAAGAACAGGCCGCTTGGACACTTTCAGAACAGCTCTGTTAATGACTGAAAACAGCTCTCGAAGAGATTGTCAAAAGAGACTCCGAAAACGAAACGTTGATCACTTTTGAGCAAAAGGCTGCACACACGCAATTCAAGTTGCTCTGATTGTCATTTAGAGTTACATTATAGGATTATTCAACAACAAGTCAAAATGTGCTCGTGAAAGGCAGAAAACAACACTTTGATAGTTTGATATAACTTGAGAACGAATGCAAAAAACAGTCCACTCTAAGAACAGGCCGCTTGGACACTTTCAGAACAGCTCTGTTAATGACTGAAAACAGCTCTCGAAGAGATTGTCAAAAGAGACTCCGAAAACGAAACGTTGATCACTTTTGAGCAAAAGGCTGCACACACGCAATTCAAGTTGCTCTGATTGTCATTTAGAGTTACATTATAGGATTATTCAACAACAAGTCAAAATGTGCTCGTGAAAGGCAGAAAACAACACTTTGATAGTTTGATATAACTTGAGAACGAATGCAAAAAACAGTCCACTCTAAGAACAGGCCGCTTGGACACTTTCAGAACAGCTCTGTTAATGACTGAAAACAGCTCTCGAAGAGATTGTCAAAAGAGACTCCGAAAACGAAACGTTGATCACTTTTGAGCAAAAGGCTGCACACACGCAATTCAAGTTGCTCTGATTGTCATTTAGAGTTACATTATAGGATTATTCAACAACAAGTCAAAATGTGCTCGTGAAAGGCAGAAAACAACACTTTGATAGTTTGATATAACTTGAGAACGAATGCAAAAAACAGTCCACTCTAAGAACAGGCCGCTTGGACACTTTCAGAACAGCTCTGTTAATGACTGAAAACAGCTCTCGAAGAGATTGTCAAAAGAGACTCCGAAAATGAAACGTTGATCACTTTTGAGCAAAAGGCTGCACACACGCAATTCAAGTTGCTCTGATTGTCATTTAGAGTTACATTATAGGATTATTCAACAACAAGTCAAAATGTGCTCGTGAAAGGCAGAAAACAACACTTTGATAGTTTGATATAACTTGAGAACGAATGCAAAAAACAGTCCACTCTAAGAACAGGCCGCTTTGGACACTTTCAGAACAGCTCTGTTAATGACTGAAAACAGCTCTCGAAGAGATTGTCAAAAGAGACTCCGAAAACGAAACGTTGATCACTTTTGAGCAAAAGGCTGCACACACGCAATTCAAGTTGCTCTGATTGTCATTTAGAGTTACATTATAGGATTATTCAACAACAAGTCAAAATGTGCTCGTGAAAGGCAGAGAACAACACTTTGATAGTTTGATATAACTTGAGAACGAATGCAAAAAACAGTCCACTCTAAGAACAGGCCGCTTGGACACTTTCAGAACAGCTCTGTTAATGACTGAAAACAGCTCTCGAAGAGATTGTCAAAAGAGACTCCGAAAACGAAACGTTGATCACTTTTGAGCAAAAGGCTGCACACACGCAATTCAAGTTGCTCTGATTGTCATTTAGAGTTACATTATAGGATTATTCAACAACAAGTCAAAATGTGCTCGTGAAAGGCAGAAAACAACACTTTGATAGTTTGATATAACTTGAGAACGAATGCAAAAAACAGTCCACTCTAAGAACAGGCCGCTTGGACACTTTCAGAACAGCTCTGTTAATGACTGAAAACAGCTCTCGAAGAGATTGTCAAAAGAGACTCCGAAAACGAAACGTTGATCACTTTTGAGCAAAAGGCTGCACAGATGCAATTCAAGTTGCTCTGATTGTCATTTAGAGTTACATTATAGGATTATTCAACAACAAGTCAAAATGTGCTCGTGAAAGGCAGAAAACAACACTTTGATAGTTTGATATAACTTGAGAACGAATGCAAAAAACACTCCACTCTAAGAACAGGCCGCTTGGACACTTTCAGAACAGCTCTGTTAATGACTGAAAACAGCTCTCGAAGAGATTGTCAAAAGAGACTCCGAAAACGAAACGTTGATCACTTTTGAGCAAAAGGCTGCACACACGCAATTCAAGTTGCTCTGATTGTCATTTAAAGTTACATTATAGGATTATTCAACAACAAGTTAAAATGTGCTCGTGAAAGGCAGAAAACAACACTTTGATAGTTTGATATAACTTGAGAACGAATGCAAAAAACAGTCCACTCTAAGAACAGGCCGCTTGGACACTTTCAGAACAGCTCTGTTAATGACTGAAAACAGCTCTCGAAGAGATTGTCAAAAGAGACTCCGAAAACGAAACGTTGATCACTTTTGAGCAAAATGCTGCACACACGCAATTCAAGTTGCTCTGATTGTCATTTAGAGTTACATTATAGGATTATTCAACAACAAGTCAAAATGTGCTCGTGAAAGGCAGAAAACAACACTTTGATAGTTTGATATAACTTGAGAACGAATGCAAAAAACAGTCCACTCTAAGAATAGGCCGCTTGGACACTTTCAGAACAGCTCTGTTAATGACTGAAAACAGCTCTCGAAGAGATTGTCAAAAGAGACTCCGAAAACGAAACGTTGATCACTTTTGAGCAAAAGGCTGCACACACGCAATTCAAGTTGCTCTGATTGTCATTTAGAGTTACATTATAGGATTATTCAACAACAAGTCAAAATGTGCTCGTGAAAGGCAGAAAACAACACTTTGATAGTTTGATATAACTTGAGAACGAATGCAAAAAACAGTCCACTCTAAGAACAGGCCGCTTGGACACTTTCAGAACAGCTCTGTTAATGACTGAAAACAGCTCTCGAAGAGATTGTCAAAAGAGACTCTGAAAACGAAACGTTGATCACTTTTGAGCAAAAGGCTGCACACACGCAATTCAAGTTGCTCTGATTGTCATTTAGAGTTACATTATAGGATTATTCAACAACAAGTCAAAATGTGCTCGTGAAAGGCAGAAAACAACACTTTGATAGTTTGATATAACTTGAGAACGAATGCAAAAAACAGTCCACTCTAAGAACAGGCCGCTTGGACACTTTCAGAACAGCTCTGTTAATGACTGAAAACAGCTCTCGAAGAGATTGTCAAAAGAGACTCCGAAAACGAAACGTTGATCACTTTTGAGCAAAAGGCTGCACACACGCAATTCAAGTTGCTCTGATTGTCATTTAGAGTTACATTATAGGAGCATTCAGCAACAAGTCAAAATGTGCTCCAGAAAAGCAGAAAACAACACTGATAGAACTTGAGAACGAATGCAAAAAACAGTCCACTCTCAGAACAGGCCGCTTGGACACTTTCAGAACAGCTCTGTTAATGACTGAAAACAGCTCTCGAAGAGATTGTCAAAAGAGACTCTGAAAACGAAACGTTGATCACTTTTGAGCAAAAGGCTGCACACACGCAATTCAAGTTGCTCTGATTGTCATTTAGAGTTACATTATAGGATTATTCAACAACAAGTCAAAATGTGCTCGTGAAAGGCAGAAAACAACACTTTGATAGTTTGATATAACTTGAGAACGAATGCAAAAAACACTCCACTCTAAGAACAGGCCGCTTGGACACTTTCAGAACAGCTCTGTTAATGACTGAAAACAGCTCTCGAAGAGATTGTCAAAAGAGACTCCGAAAACGAAACGTTGATCACTTTTGAGCAAAAGGCTGCACACACGCAATTCAAGTTGCTCTGATTGTCATTTAGAGTTACATTATAGGAGCATTCAGCAACAAGTCAAAATGTGCTCCAGAAAAGCAGAAAACAACACTGATAGAACTTGAGAACGAATGCAAAAAACAGTCCACTCTAAGAACAGGCCGCTTGGACACTTTCAGAACAGCTCTGTTAATGACTGAAAACAGCTCTCGAAGAGATTGTCAAAAGAGACTCTGAAAACGAAACGTTGAACACTTTTGAGCAAAAGGCTGCACACACGCAATTCAAGTTGCTCTGATTGTCATTTAGAGTTACATTATAGGATTATTCAACAACAAGTCAAAATGTGCTCGTGAAAGGCAGAAAACAACACTTTGATAGTTTGATATAACTTGAGAACGAATGCAAAAAACAGTCCACTCTAAGAACAGGCCGCTTGGACACTTTCAGAACAGCTCTGTTAATGACTGAAAACAGCTCTCGAAGAGATTGTCAAAAGAGACTCCGAAAACGAAACGTTGATCACTTTTGAGCAAAAGGCTGCACACACGCAATTCAAGTTGCTCTGATTGTCATTTAGAGTTACATTATAGGATTATTCAACAACAAGTCAAAATGTGCTCGTGAAAGGCAGAAAACAACACTTTGATAGTTTGATATAACTTGAGAACGAATGCAAAAAACACTCCACTCTAAGAACAGGCCGCTTGGACACTTTCAGAACAGCTCTGTTAATGACTGAAAACAGCTCTCGAAGAGATTGTCAAAAGAGACTCCGAAAACGAAACGTTGATCACTTTTGAGCAAAAGGCTGCACACACGCAATTCAAGTTGCTCTGATTGTCATTTAAAGTTACATTATAGGATTATTCAACAACAAGTTAAAATGTGCTCGTGAAAGGCAGAAAACAACACTTTGATAGTTTGATATAACTTGAGAACGAATGCAAAAAACAGTCCACTCTAAGAACAGGCCGCTTGGACACTTTCAGAACAGCTCTGTTAATGACTGAAAACAGCTCTCGAAGAGATTGTCAAAAGAGACTCCGAAAACGAAACGTTGATCACTTTTGAGCAAAATGCTGCACACACGCAATTCAAGTTGCTCTGATTGTCATTTAGAGTTACATTATAGGATTATTCAACAACAAGTCAAAATGTGCTCGTGAAAGGCAGAAAACAACACTTTGATAGTTTGATATAACTTGAGAACGAATGCAAAAAACAGTCCACTCTAAGAATAGGCCGCTTGGACACTTTCAGAACAGCTCTGTTAATGACTGAAAACAGCTCTCGAAGAGATTGTCAAAAGAGACTCCGAAAACGAAACGTTGATCACTTTTGAGCAAAAGGCTGCACACACGCAATTCAAGTTGCTCTGATTGTCATTTAGAGTTACATTATAGGATTATTCAACAACAAGTCAAAATGTGCTCGTGAAAGGCAGAAAACAACACTTTGATAGTTTGATATAACTTGAGAACGAATGCAAAAAACAGTCCACTCTAAGAACAGGCCGCTTGGACACTTTCAGAACAGCTCTGTTAATGACTGAAAACAGCTCTCGAAGAGATTGTCAAAAGAGACTCTGAAAACGAAACGTTGATCACGTTTGAGCAAAAGGCTGCACACACGCAATTCAAGTTGCTCTGATTGTCATTTAGAGTTACATTATAGGATTATTCAACAACAAGTCAAAATGTGCTCGTGAAAGGCAGAAAACAACACTTTGATAGTTTGATATAACTTGAGAACGAATGCAAAAAACAGTCCACTCTAAGAACAGGCCGCTTGGACACTTTCAGAACAGCTCTGTTAATGACTGAAAACAGCTCTCGAAGAGATTGTCAAAAGAGACTCCGAAAACGAAACGTTGATCACTTTTGAGCAAAAGGCTGCACACACGCAATTCAAGTTGCTCTGATTGTCATTTAGAGTTACATTATAGGAGCATTCAGCAACAAGTCAAAATGTGCTCCAGAAAAGCAGAAAACAACACTGATAGAACTTGAGAACGAATGCAAAAAACAGTCCACTCTCAGAACAGGCCGCTTGGACACTTTCAGAACAGCTCTGTTAATGACTGAAAACAGCTCTCGAAGAGATTGTCAAAAGAGACTCTGAAAACGAAACGTTGATCACTTTTGAGCAAAAGGCTGCACACACGCAATTCAAGTTGCTCTGATTGTCATTTAGAGTTACATTATAGGATTATTCAACAACAAGTCAAAATGTGCTCGTGAAAGGCAGAAAACAACACTTTGATAGTTTGATATAACTTGAGAACGAATGCAAAAAACACTCCACTCTAAGAACAGGCCGCTTGGACACTTTCAGAACAGCTCTGTTAATGACTGAAAACAGCTCTCGAAGAGATTGTCAAAAGAGACTCCGAAAACGAAACGTTGATCACTTTTGAGCAAAAGGCTGCACACACGCAATTCAAGTTGCTCTGATTGTCATTTAGAGTTACATTATAGGAGCATTCAGCAACAAGTCAAAATGTGCTCCAGAAAAGCAGAAAACAACACTGATAGAACTTGAGAACGAATGCAAAAAACAGTCCACTCTAAGAACAGGCCGCTTGGACACTTTCAGAACAGCTCTGTTAATGACTGAAAACAGCTCTCGAAGAGATTGTCAAAAGAGACTCTGAAAACGAAACGTTGATCACTTTTGAGCAAAAGGCTGCACACACGCAATTCAAGTTGCACTGATTGTCATTTAGAGTTACATTATAGGATTATTCAACAACAAGTCAAAATGTGCTCGTGAAAGGCAGAAAACAACACTTTGATAGTTTGATATAACTTGAGAACGAATGCAAAAAACAGTCCACTCTAAGAACAGGCCGCTTGGACACTTTCAGAACAGCTCTGTTAATGACTGAAAACAGCTCTCGAAGAGATTGTCAAAAGAGACTCCGAAAACGAAACGTTGACCACTTTTGAGCAAAAGGCTGCACACACGCAATTCAAGTTGCTCTGATTGTCATTTAGAGTTACATTATAGGATTATTCAACAACAAGTCAAAATGTGCTCGTGAAAGGCAGAAAACAACACTTTGATAGTTTGATATAACTTGAGAACGAATGCAAAAAACAGTCCACTCTAAGAACAGGCCGCTTGGACACTTTCAGAACAGCTATGTTAATGACTGAAAACAGCTCTCGAAGAGATTGTCAAAAGAGACTCCGAAAACGAAACGTTGATCACTTTTGAGCAAAAGGCTGCACACACGCAATTCAAGTTGCTCTGATTGTCATTTAGAGTTACATTATAGGATTATTCAACAACAAGTCAAAATGTGCTCGTGAAAGGCAGAAAACAACACTTTGATAGTTTGATATAACTTGAGAACGAATGCAAAAAACAGTCCACTCTAAGAACAGGCCGCTTGGACACTTTCAGAACAGCTCTGTTAATGACTGAAAACAGCTCTCGAAGAGATTGTCAAAAGAGACTCTGAAAACGAAACGTTGATCACTTTTGAGCAAAAGGCTGCACACACGCAATTCAAGTTGCTCTGATTGTCATTTAGAGTTACATTATAGGATTATTCAACAACAAGTCAAAATGTGCTCGTGAAAGGCAGAAAACAACACTTTGATAGTTTGATATAACTTGAGAACGAATGCAAAAAACAGTCCACTCTAAGAACAGGCCGCTTGGACACTTTCAGAACAGCTCTGTTAATGACTGAAAACAGCTCTCGAAGAGATTGTCAAAAGAGACTCCGAAAACGAAACGTTGATCACTTTTGAGCAAAAGGCTGCACACACGCAATTCAAGTTGCTCTGATTGTCATTTAGACAGTGGCGTAGCGGACGGGCCCGCAAGCGACGCACCGCGGGGGGGCCCCAGCCACTAGGGGGCCCCCTAACATTGGATCCATTTTTTTTTTTTTTTTTTTTTTTTATAATTTAAAAATATATAAAACAAAGAAAATAAGTGGCCCTTCATTGTGTCAACCTTAATTTTAATATATAGGCCTATATTTAAAAATATATACATGGTTAGCCGTATCCAATAGCAACATGACTTTGACGTCACACGTAGGCAGCGAGACACAAGGAAAATGAGCAAGCGAAAATACAATACAAAGTACAATAAGCATTCTTTAGGTGGTGATAGATTCTCTATTCGGACATTATAGCCGCTATATGTGGGACTGTCGGTCCGATATTGTAAAAAAATCCAATAAAAAATGTATGTTTACGGAAGTACATGTCTCAAGTATTATCTCGGCGGTTAGTCGAGTGAAAGAAAAACAACATACAGATGATAATTCACACAATATAATACCACGAAAGCGTACAGCACTAAACAATAACATTTATTTGGGCAGCATCATACTCAAACTCAGGCAGAAAGGCAGGGTCCGGCCAGGTTTACAGTCACAGGCTGTCAGTGCATCATACAGGTACATAATTCAGCATGGTTAGGCTATATATAGCTGTTTCTTTTTCTATTCTACTATTCTATTCTACTTCTGCTGTCTGCGTCTCCCTGGGTATTCCTAGACCAGATGGCAAACAGTAAAGAAATGCCACAATATACCAGGACTTAAGAAACGAGATGTCCAACAAAGGATTTGACTAACCCTGGCCAATTTTACGCAACAAGTAGACTCTGATGCAGCGGAGACAGGGTTGCCAGATTGTCTGGTTTTTGGTGGATAGTACATGAGGATATGGGACACTTCAATTGAAGTGCATGAGGATATGGGACACTTCAATTGAAGTGCATGAGGATATGGGACACTTCAATTGAAGTACACTTCAATTGAAGTACATGAGGATATGGGACACTTCAATGGAAGTACATGAGGATATGGGACACTTCAATTGAAGTACATGAGGATATGGGACACTTCAATTGAAGTACATGAGGATATGGGACACTTCAATTGAAGTGCATGAGGATATGGGACACTTCAATTGAAGTGCATGAGGATATGGGACACTTCAATTGAAGTGCATGGGACACTTCAATGGAAGTGCATGAGGATATGGGACACTTCAATTGAAGTGCATGAGGATATGGGACACTTCAATTGAAGTACATGAGGATATGGGACACTTCAATTGAAGTGCATGAGGATATGGGACACTTCAATTGAAGTGCATGAGGATATGGGACACTTCAATTGAAGTACATGAGGATATGGGACACTTCAATTGAAGTGCATGAGGATATGGGACACTTCACTGGAAGTGCATGAGGATATGGGACACTTCAATTGAAGTGCATGAGGATATGGGACACTTCAATTGAAGTACATGAGGATATGGGACACTTCAATTGAAGTGCATGAGGATATGGGACACTTCAATTGAAGTGCATGAGGATATGGGACACTTCAATTGAAGTACATGAGGATATGGGACACTTCAATTGAAGTACATGAGGATATGGGACACTTCAATTGAAGTGCATGAGGATATGGGACACTTCAATTGAAGTGCATGAGGATATGGGACACTTCAATTGAAGTGCATGAGGATATGGGACACTTCAATTGAAGTACATGAGGATATGGGACACTTCAATTGAAGTGCATGAGGATATGGGACACTTCAATTGAAGTACATGAGGATATGGGACACTTCAATTGAAGTGCATGAGGATATGGGACACTTCAATTGAAGTGCATGAGGATATGGGACACTTCAATTGAAGTACATGAGGATATGGGACACTTCAATTGAAGTGCATGAGGATATGGGACACTTCAATTGAAGTGCATGAGGATATGGGACACTTCAATTGAAGTGCATGGGACACTTCAATTGAAGTGCATGAGGATATGGGACACTTCAATTGAAGTACATGAGGATATGGGACACTTCAATTGAAGTGCATGAGGATATGGGACACTTCAATTGAAGTGCATGAGGATATGGGACACTCCAATTGAAGTGCATGAGGATATGGGACACTTCAATTGAAGTGCATGAGGATATGGGACACTTCAATTGAAGTACATGAGGATATGGGACACTTCAATTGAAGTGCATGAGGATATGGGACACTTCAATTGAAGTGCATGAGGATATGGGACACTTCAATTGAAGTGCATGAGGATATGGGACACTTCAATTGAAGTACATGAGGATATGGGACACTTCAATTGAAGTACATGAGGATATGGGACACTTCAATTGAAGTGCATGAGGATATGGGACACTTCAATTGAAGTGCATGAGGATATGGGACACTTCAATTGAAGTGCATGAGGATATGGGACACTTCAATTGAAGTACATGAGGATATGGGACACTTCAATTGAAGTGCATGAGGATATGGGACACTTCAATTGAAGTGCATGAGGATATGGGACACTTCAATTGAAGTGCATGGGACACTTCAATTGAAGTACATGAGGATATGGGACACTTCAATTGAAGTGCATGAGGATATGGGACACTTCAATTGAAGTGCATGAGGATATGGGACACTTCAATTGAAGTACATGAGGATATGGGACACTTCAATTGAAGTGCATGAGGATATGGGACACTTCAATTGAAGTGCATGAGGATATGGGACACTTCAATTGAAGTACATGAGGATATGGGACACTTCAATTGAAGTGCATGAGGATATGGGACACTTCAATTGAAGTGCATGAGGATATGGGACACTTCAATTGAAGTGCATGAGGATATGGGACACTTCAATTGAAGTGCATGAGGATATGGGACACTTCAATTGAAGTACATGAGGATATGGGACACTTCAATTGAAGTGCATGAGGATATGGGACACTTCAATTGAAGTGCATGAGGATATGGGACACTTCAATTGAAGTGCATGGGACACTTCAATTGAAGTGCATGAGGATATGGGACACTTCAATTGAAGTGCATGAGGATATGGGACACTTCAATTGAAGTACATGAGGATATGGGACACTTCAATTGAAGTGCATGAGGATATGGGACACTTCAATTGAAGTACATGAGGATATGGGACACTTCAATTGAAGTGCATGAGGATATGGGACACTTCAATTGAAGTGCATGAGGATATGGGACACTTCAATTGAAGTGCATGAGGATATGGGACACTTCAATTGAAGTGCATGAGGATATGGGACACTTCAATTGAAGTGCATGAGGATATGGGACACTTCAATTGAAGTGCATGAGGATATGGGACACTTCAATTGAAGTGCATGGGACACTTCAATTGAAGTGCATGAGGATATGGGACACTTCAATTGAAGTACATGAGGATATGGGACACTTCAATTGAAGTACATGAGGATATGGGACACTTCAATTGAAGTGCATGAGGATATGGGACACTTCAATTGAAGTACATGAGGATATGGGACACTTCAATTGAAGTGCATGAGGATATGGGACACTTCAATTGAAGTGCATGAGGATATGGGACACTTCAATTGAAGTGCATGAGGATATGGGACACTTCAATTGAAGTGCATGAGGATATGGGACACTTCAATTGAAGTGCATGAGGATATGGGACACTTCAATTGAAGTGCATGAGGATATGGGACACTTCAATTGAAGTGCATGGGACACTTCAATTGAAGTGCATGAGGATATGGGACACTTCAATTGAAGTACATGAGGATATGGGACACTTCAATTGAAGTGCATGAGGATATGGGACACTTCAATTGAAGTGCATGAGGATATGGGACACTCCAATTGAAGTGCATGAGGATATGCGACACTTCAATTGAAGTACATGAGGATATGGGACACTTCAATTGAAGTGCATGAGGATATGGGACACTTCAATTGAAGTGCATGAGGATATGGGACACTTCAATTGAAGTGCATGAGGATATGGGACACTTCAATTGAAGTACATGAGGATATGGGACACTTCAATTGAAGTGCATGAGGATATGGGACACTTCAATTGAAGTACATGAGGATATGGGACACTTCAATTGAAGTACATGAGGATATGGGACACTTCAATTGAAGTGCATGAGGATATGGGACACTTCAATTGAAGTGCATGAGGATATGGGACACTTCAATTGAAGTGCATGAGGATATGGGACACTTCAATTGAAGTGCATGAGGATATGGGACACTTCAATTGAAGTACATGAGGATATGGGACACTTCAATTGAAGTACATGAGGATATGGGACACTTCAATTGAAGTGCATGAGGATATGGGACACTTCAATTGAAGTACATGAGGATATGGGACACTTCAATTGAAGTGCATGAGGATATGGGACACTTCACTGGAAGTGCATGAGGATATGGGACACTTCAATTGAAGTGCATGAGGATATGGGACACTTCAATTGAAGTACATGAGGATATGGGACACTTCAATTGAAGTGCATGAGGATATGGGACACTTCAATTGAAGTGCATGAGGATATGGGACACTTCAATTGAAGTGCATGAGGATATGGGACACTTCAATTGAAGTACATGAGGATATGGGACACTTCAATTGAAGTGCATGAGGATATGGGACACTTCAATTGAAGTACATGAGGATATGGGACACTTCAATTGAAGTGCATGAGGATATGGGACACTTCAATTGAAGTGCATGAGGATATGGGACACTTCAATTGAAGTACATGAGGATATGGGACACTTCAATTGAAGTGCATGAGGATATGGGACACTTCAATTGAAGTACATGAGGATATGGGACACTTCAATTGAAGTGCATGAGGATATGGGACACTTCAATTGAAGTGCATGAGGATATGGGACACTTCAATTGAAGTACATGAGGATATGGGACACTTCAATTGAAGTGCATGAGGATATGGGACACTTCAATGACACTTCATGAGGATATGGGACACTTCAATTGAAGTGCATGAGGATATGGGACACTTCAATTGAAGTACATGAGGATATGGGACACTTCAATTGAAGTGCATGAGGATATGGGACACTTCAATTGAAGTGCATGAGGATATGGGACACTTCAATTGAAGTGCATGAGGATATGGGACACTTCAATTGAAGTGCATGAGGATATGGGACACTTCAATTGAAGTACATGAGGATATGGGACACTTCAATTGAAGTGCATGAGGATATGGGACACTTCAATTGAAGTGCATGAGGATATGGGACACTTCAATTGAAGTGCATGAGGATATGGGACACTTCAATTGAAGTGCATGAGGATATGGGACACTTCAATTGAAGTGCATGAGGATATGGGACACTTCAATTGAAGTACATGAGGATATGGGACACTTCAATTGAAGTGCATGAGGATATGGGACACTTCAATTGAAGTACATGAGGATATGGGACACTTCAATTGAAGTGCATGAGGATATGGGACACTTCAATTGAAGTGCATGAGGATATGGGACACTTCAATTGAAGTACATGAGGATATGGGACACTTCAATTGAAGTGCATGAGGATATGGGACACTTCAATGACACTTCATGAGGATATGGGACACTTCAATTGAAGTGCATGAGGATATGGGACACTTCAATTGAAGTACATGAGGATATGGGACACTTCAATTGAAGTGCATGAGGATATGGGACACTTCAATTGAAGTGCATGAGGATATGGGACACTTCAATTGAAGTGCATGAGGATATGGGACACTTCAATTGAAGTGCATGAGGATATGGGACACTTCAATTGAAGTGCATGAGGATATGGGACACTTCAATTGAAGTGCATGAGGATATGGGACACTTCAATTGAAGTACATGAGGATATGGGACACTTCAATTGAAGTGCATGAGGATATGGGACACTTCAATTGAAGTGCATGAGGATATGGGACACTTCAATTGAAGTGCATGAGGATATGGGACACTTCAATTGAAGTGCATGGGACACTTCAATTGAAGTACATGAGGATATGGGACACTTCAATTGAAGTGCATGAGGATATGGGACACTTCAATTGAAGTGCATGAGGATATGGGACACTTCAATTGAAGTATATGAGGATATGGGACACTTCAATTGAAGTGCATGAGGATATGGGACACTTCAATTGAAGTACATGAGGATATGGGACACTTCAATTGAAGTGCATGAGGATATGGGACACTTCAATTGAAGTGCATGAGGATATGGGACACTTCAATTGAAGTACATGAGGATATGGGACACTTCAATTGAAGTGCATGAGGATATGGGACACTTCAATTGAAGTGCATGAGGATATGGGACACTTCAATTGAAGTGCATGAGGATATGGGACACTTCAATTGAAGTGCATGAGGATATGGGACACTTCAATTGAAGTACATGAGGATATGGGACACTTCAATTGAAGTGCATGAGGATATGGGACACTTCAATTGAAGTGCATGAGGATATGGGACACTTCAATTGAAGTGCATGGGACACTTCAATTGAAGTGCATGAGGATATGGGACACTTCAATTGAAGTGCATGAGGATATGGGACACTTCAATTGAAGTACATGAGGATATGGGACACTTCAATTGAAGTGCATGAGGATATGGGACACTTCAATTGAAGTACATGAGGATATGGGACACTTCAATTGAAGTGCATGAGGATATGGGACACTTCAATTGAAGTGCATGAGGATATGGGACACTTCAATTGAAGTGCATGAGGATATGGGACACTTCAATTGAAGTGCATGAGGATATGGGACACTTCAATTGAAGTGCATGAGGATATGGGACACTTCAATTGAAGTGCATGGGACACTTCAATTGAAGTGCATGAGGATATGGGACACTTCAATTGAAGTGCATGAGGATATGGGACACTTCAATTGAAGTGCATGAGGATATGGGACACTCCAATTGAAGTGCATGAGGATATGGGACACTTCAATTGAAGTACATGAGGATATGGGACACTTCAATTGAAGTGCATGAGGATATGGGACACTTCAATTGAAGTGCATGAGGATATGGGACACTTCAATTGAAGTGCATGAGGATATGGGACACTCCAATTGAAGTGCATGAGGATATGGGACACTTCAATTGAAGTACATGAGGATATGGGACACTTCAATTGAAGTGCATGAGGATATGGGACACTTCAATTGAAGTGCATGAGGATATGGGACACTTCAATTGAAGTGCATGAGGATATGGGACACTTCAATTGAAGTGCATGAGGATATGGGACACTTCAATTGAAGTACATGAGGATATGGGACACTTCAATTGAAGTGCATGAGGATATGGGACACTTCAATTGAAGTACATGAGGATATGGGACACTTCAATTGAAGTACATGAGGATATGGGACACTTCAATTGAAGTGCATGAGGATATGGGACACTTCAATTGAAGTGCATGAGGATATGGGACACTTCAATTGAAGTGCATGAGGATATGGGACACTTCAATTGAAGTGCATGAGGATATGGGACACTTCAATTGAAGTACATGAGGATATGGGACACTTCAATTGAAGTGCATGAGGATATGGGACACTTCAATTGAAGTGCATGGGACACTTCAATTGAAGTGCATGAGGATATGGGACACTTCAATTGAAGTGCATGAGGATATGGGACACTTCAATTGAAGTACATGAGGATATGGGACACTTCAATTGAAGTGCATGAGGATATGGGACACTTCAATTGAAGTGCATGAGGATATGGGACACTTCAATTGAAGTGCATGAGGATATGGGACACTTCAATTGAAGTGCATGAGGATATGGGACACTTCAATTGAAGTGCATGAGGATATGGGACACTTCAATTGAAGTGCATGAGGATATGGGACACTTCAATTGAAGTGCATGAGGATATGGGACACTTCAATTGAAGTGCATGGGACACTTCAATTGAAGTGCATGAGGATATGGGACACTTCAATTGAAGTGCATGAGGATATGGGACACTTCAATTGAAGTGCATGAGGATATGGGACACTTCAATTGAAGTGCATGGGACACTTCAATTGAAGTGCATGAGGATATGGGACACTTCAATTGAAGTACATGAGGATATGGGACACTTCAATTGAAGTGCATGAGGATATGGGACACTTCAATTGAAGTGCATGAGGATATGGGACACTCCAATTGAAGTGCATGAGGATATGGGACACTTCAATTGAAGTGCATGGGACACTTCAATTGAAGTGCATGAGGATATGGGACACTTCAATTGAAGTACATGAGGATATGGGACACTTCAATTGAAGTGCATGAGGATATGGGACACTTCAATTGAAGTGCATGAGGATATGGGACACTCCAATTGAAGTGCATGAGGATATGGGACACTTCAATTGAAGTACATGAGGATATGGGACACTTCAATTGAAGTGCATGAGGATATGGGACACTTCAATTGAAGTGCATGAGGATATGGGACACTCCAATTGAAGTGCATGAGGATATGGGACACTTCAATTGAAGTGCATGAGGATATGGGACAGTTCAATTGAAGTGCATGAGGATATGGGACACTCCAATTGAAGTGCATGAGGATATGGGACACTTCAATTGAAGTACATGAGGATATGGGACACTTCAATTGAAGTGCATGAGGATATGGGACACTCCAATTGAAGTGCATGAGGATATGGGACACTTCAATTGAAGTACATGAGGATATGGGACACTTCAATTGAAGTGCATGAGGATATGGGACACTTCAATTGAAGTACATGAGGATATGGGACACTTCAATTGAAGTGCATGAGGATATGGGACACTTCAATTGAAGTACATGAGGATATGGGACACTTCAATTGAAGTGCATGAGGATATGGGACACTTCAATTGAAGTGCATGAGGATATGGGACACTCCAATTGAAGTGCATGAGGATATGGGACACTTCAATTGAAGTACATGAGGATATGGGACACTTCAATTGAAGTGCATGAGGATATGGGACACTTCAATTGAAGTGCATGAGGATATGGGACACTCCAATTGAAGTGCATGAGGATATGGGACACTTCAATTGAAGTACATGAGGATATGGGACACTTCAATTGAAGTGCATGAGGATATGGGACACTTCAATTGAAGTACATGAGGATATAGGACACTTCAATTGAAGTGCATGAGGATATGGGACACTTCAATTGAAGTGCATGAGGATATGGGACACTTCAATTGAAGTGCATGAGGATATGGGACACTTCAATTGAAGTGCATGAGGATATGGGACACTTCAATTGAAGTACATGAGGATATGGGACACTTCAATTGAAGTGCATGAGGATATGGGACACTCCAATTGAAGTGCATGAGGATATGGGACACTTCAATTGAAGTACATGAGGATATGGGACACTTCAATTGAAGTGCATGAGGATATGGGACACTTCAATTGAAGTGCATGAGGATATGGGACACTTCAATTGAAGTGCATGAGGATATGGGACACTTCAATTGAAGTGCATGAGGATATGGGACACTTCAATTGAAGTACATGAGGATATGGGACACTTCAATTGAAGTGCATGAGGATATGGGACACTTCAATTGAAGTGCATGAGGATATGGGACACTTCAATTGAAGTGCATGAGGATATGGGACACTTCAATTGAAGTGCATGAGGATATGGGACACTCCAATTGAAGTGCATGAGGATATGGGACACTTCAATTGAAGTACATGAGGATATGGGACACTTCAATTGAAGTGCATGAGGATATGGGACACTTCAATTGAAGTACATGAGGATATGGGACACTTCAATTGAAGTGCATGAGGATATGGGACACTTCAATTGAAGTGCATGAGGATATGGGACACTTCAATTGAAGTGCATGAGGATATGGGACACTCCAATTGAAGTGCATGAGGATATGGGACACTTCAATTGAAGTACATGAGGATATGGGACACTTCAATTGAAGTGCATGAGGATATGGGACACTTCAATTGAAGTGCATGAGGATATGGGACACTTCAATTGAAGTGCATGAGGATATGGGACACTTCAATTGAAGTACATGAGGATATGGGACACTTCAATTGAAGTGCATGAGGATATGGGACACTTCAATTGAAGTGCATGAGGATATGGGACACTTCAATTGAAGTACATGAGGATATGGGACACTTCAATTGAAGTGCATGAGGATATGGGACACTTCAATTGAAGTGCATGAGGATATGGGACACTTCAATTGAAGTGCATGAGGATATGGGACACTCCAATTGAAGTGCATGAGGATATGGGACACTTCAATTGAAGTACATGAGGATATTGGACACTTCAATTGAAGTACATGAGGATATGGGACACTTCAATTGAAGTGCATGAGGATATGGGACACTTCAATTGAAGTGCATGAGGATATGGGACACTTCAATTGAAGTGCATGAGGATATGGGACACTTCAATTGAAGTGCATGAGGATATGGGACACTTCAATTGAAGTACATGAGGATATGGGACACTTCAATTGAAGTGCATGAGGATATGGGACACTTCAATTGAAGTGCATGAGGATATGGGACACTTCAATTGAAGTGCATGGGACACTTCAATTGAAGTACATGAGGATATGGGACACTTCAATTGAAGTGCATGAGGATATGGGACACTTCAATTGAAGTGCATGAGGATATGGGACACTTCAATTGAAGTGCATGAGGATATGGGACACTTCAATTGAAGTACATGAGGATATGGGACACTTCAATTGAAGTGCATGAGGATATGGGACACTTCAATTGAAGTGCATGAGGATATGGGACACTTCAATTGAAGTACATGAGGATATGGGACACTTCAATTGAAGTGCATGAGGATATGGGACACTTCAATTGAAGTGCATGAGGATATGGGACACTTCAATTGAAGTGCATGAGGATATGGGACACTTCAATTGAAGTGCATGAGGATATGGGACACTTCAATTGAAGTGCATGAGGATATGGGACACTTCAATTGAAGTGCATGAGGATATGGGACACTTCAATTGAAGTACATGAGGATATGGGACACTTCAATTGAAGTGCATGAGGATATGGGACACTTCAATTGAAGTGCATGAGGATATGGGACACTTCAATTGAAGTGCATGGGACACTTCAATTGAAGTGCATGAGGATATGGGACACTTCAATTGAAGTACATGAGGATATGGGACACTTCAAGAAGTGCATGAGGATATGGGACACTTCAAGAAGTGCATGAGGATATGGGACACTTCAATTGAAGTGCATGAGGATATGGGACACTTCAATTGAAGTACATGAGGATATGGGACACTTCAAGAAGTGCATGAGGATATGGGACACTTCAAGAAGTGCATGAGGATATGGGACACTTCAATTGAAGTGCATGAGGATATGGGACACTTCAATTGAAGTGCATGAGGATATGGGACACTTCAATTGAAGTGCATGAGGATATGGGACACTTCAATTGAAGTACATGAGGATATGGGACACTTCAATTGAAGTGCATGAGGATATGGGACACTTCAATTGAAGTGCATGAGGATATGGGACACTTCAATTGAAGTGCATGGGACACTTCAATTGAAGTGCATGAGGATATGGGACACTTCAATTGAAGTACATGAGGATATGGGACACTTCAAGAAGTGCATGAGGATATGGGACACTTCAAGAAGTGCATGAGGATATGGGACACTTCAATTGAAGTGCATGAGGATATGGGACACTTCAATTGAAGTACATGAGGATATGGGACACTTTCATGCGGAATGGTCCGGTCTGTCTATTACGGCTGGCGTACTACCGAATCTGGTATTTCATAGCCTAATAATAATATGTCCGTCATGTGACAGAACGCGACATTCAGATAAATATGACATTTTAAAGGGACTTCCCGTAGCCGAGTAGTAGGCTACCTTTAGTTAGATTAAACACAAACACTTCTATCAATGTCTTTTTTCCATTAACTATTGTCTTTTTAAACGTTTTATCTATTTACTTCTTATATCTGCTTTTATTCATTGTAATTTTTATTTTCTTATGCTCCTCTTGCTGTATTTTTAAATAATGCATGTAAAGCACTTTGAATTTCCCCTGTTGTATGAAATGTGCTATACAAATAAACTTGCCTTGCCTAGCAGGCCTGAGTCAGAAGCAACATTCAACAGATAGATCTACTCTAGATATGTTCTACAGTATCTGCTCCAGTGGCGTAGCGGACGGGCCCGCAAGCGACGCACCGCGGGGGGGCCCCAGCCACTAGGGGGCCCCCTAACATTGGATCCATTTTTTTTTTTTTTTTAATAATTTAAAAATATATAAAACAAAGAAAATAAGTGGCCCTTCATTGTGTCAACCTTAATTTTAATATATAGGCCTATATTTAAAAATATATACATGGTTAGCCGTATCCAATAGCAACATGACTTTGACGTCACACGTAGGCAGCGAGACACAAGGAAAATGAGCAAGCGAAAATACAATACAAAGTACAATAAGCATTCTTTAGGTGGTGATAGATTCTCTATTCGGACATTATAGCCGCTATATGTGGGACTGTCGGTCCGATATTGTAAAAAAATCCAATAAAAAATGTATGTTTACGGAAGTACATGTCTCAAGTATTATCTCGGCGGTTAGTCGAGTGAAAGAAAAACAACATACAGATGATAATTCACACAATATAATACCACGAAAGCGTACAGCACTAAACAATAACATTTATTTGGGCAGCATCATACTCAAACTCAGGCAGAAAGGCAGGGTCCGGCCAGGTTTACAGTCACAGGCTGTCAGTGCATCATACAGGTACATAATTCAGCATGGTTAGGCTATATATAGCTGTTTCTTTTTCTATTCTACTATTCTATTCTACTTCTGCTGTCTGCGTCTCCCTGGGTATTCCTAGACCAGATGGCAAACAGTAAAGAAATGCCACAATATACCAGGACTTAAGAAACGAGATGTCCAACAAAGGATTTGACTAACCCTGGCCAATTTTACGCAACAAGTAGACTCTGATGCAGCGGAGACAGGGTTGCCAGATTGGCTGGTTTTTGGTGGATTTAGAAGTTTTTAGATTGATTAGGTTGGAAATTCTCAATCCCATCTGGCAACCCTTAGCGGAGAGTCTACAGATATGTTTACAGATATCACACTGCTGTGCACACCACACTTTGTTAAAATAAATAAAGCTTGTACTATTCTACTTATAATACATTCTACTGATATAGTGTAGTCTACCATTTGGTTTTAGTTATAGGCTATTGCTCTCACTTGTTTGTACCTTTTGCTAAGTCAAGCATTTAGAATGTAGAGTGCATATTGCGAAATTTCGCAACGTCAATAACGCATCGGCCTCTAAAAAACGCACTTTTTTTTTTTTTTTTTTACTCCGTTGCGAAAGGGCCCCCGCCGCCACCTTGCGGGGGGGCCCCGGGATTTTGCGCTACGCCACTGCATTTAGAGTTACATTATAGGATTATTCAACAACAAGTCAAAATGTGCTCCAGAAAAGCAGAAAACAACACTGATAGAACTTGAGAACGAATGCAAAAAACAGTCCACTCTCAGAACAGGCCGCTTGGACACTTTCAGAACAGCTCTGTTAATGACTGAAAACAGCTCTCGAAGAGATTGTCAAAAGAGACTCCGAAAACGAAACGTTGATCACTTTTGAGCAAAAGGCTGCACACACGCAATTCAAGTTGCTCTGATTGTCATTTAGAGTAACATTATAGGATTATTCAACAACAAGTCAAAATGTGCTCGTGAAAGGCAGAAAACAACACTTTGATAGTTTGATATAACTTGAGAACGAATGCAAAAAACAGTCCACTCTAAGAACAGGCCGCTTGGACACTTTCAGAACAGCTCTGTTAATGACTGAAAACAGCTCTCGAAGAGATTGTCAAAAGAGACTCCGAAAACGAAACGTTGATCACTTTTGAGCAAAAGGCTGCACACACGCAATTCAAGTTGCTCTGATTGTCATTTAGAGTTACATTATAGGATTATTCAACAACAAGTCAAA
The DNA here is from genome assembly GCF_963989245.1 of Nansenia antarctica. Lineage (NCBI taxonomy): Eukaryota > Metazoa > Chordata > Actinopteri > Argentiniformes > Microstomatidae > Nansenia > Nansenia antarctica. The sequence goes on along the minus strand of NW_027662408.1, from coordinate 234,544 downwards.
ATGTGCTCGTGAAAGGCAGAAAACAACACTTTGATAGTTTGATATAACTTGAGAACGAATGCAAAAAACAGTCCACTCTCAGAACAGGCCGCTTGGACACTTTCAGAACAGCTCTGTTAATGACTGAAAACAGCTCTCGAAGAGATTGTCAAAAGAGACTCCGAAAACGAAACGTTGATCACTTTTGAGCAAAAGGCTGCACACACGCAATTCAAGTTGCTCTGATTGTCATTTAGAGTTACATTATAGGATTAGTCAACAACAAGTCAAAATGTGCTCGTGAAAGGCAGAAAACAACACTTTGATAGTTTGATATAACTTGAGAACGAATGCAAAAAACAGTCCACTCTAAGAACAGGCCGCTTGGACACTTTCAGAACAGCTCTGTTAATGACTGAAAACAGCTCTCGAAGAGATTGTCAAAAGAGACTCCGAAAACGAAACGTTGATCACTTTTGAGCAAAAGGCTGCACACACGCAATTCAAGTTGCTCTGATTGTCATTTAGAGTTACATTATAGGATTATTCAACAACAAGTCAAAATGTGCTCGTGAAAGGCAGAAAACAACACTTTGATAGTTTGATATAACTTGAGAACGAATGCAAAAAACAGTCCACTCTAAGAACAGGCCGCTTGGACACTTTCAGAACAGCTCTGTTAATGACTGAAAACAGCTCTCGAAGAGATTGTCAAAAGAGACTCCGAAAACGAAACGTTGATCACTTTTGTGCAAAAGGCTGCACACACGCAATTCAAGTTGCTCTGATTGTCATTTAGAGTTACATTATAGGATTATTCAACAACAAGTCAAAATGTGCTCGTGAAAGGCAGAAAACAACACTTTGATAGTTTGATATAACTTGAGAACGAATGCAAAAAACAGTCCACTCTAAGAACAGGCCGCTTGGACACTTTCAGAACAGCTCTGTTAATGACTGAAAACAGCTCTCGAAGAGATTGTCAAAAGAGACTCCGAAAACGAAACGTTGATCACTTTTGAGCAAAAGGCTGCACACACGCAATTCAAGTTGCTCTGATTGTCATTTAGAGTTACATTATAGGAGCATTCAGCAACAAGTCAAAATGTGCTCCAGAAAAGCAGAAAACAACACTGATAGAACTTGAGAACGAATGCAAAAACAGTCCACTCTCAGAACAGGCCGCTTGGACACTTTCAGAACAGCTCTGTTAATGACTGAAAACAGCTCTCGAAGAGATTGTCAAAAGAGACTCTGAAAACGAAACGTTGATTACTTTTGAGCAAAAGGCTGCACACACGCAATTCAAGTTGCTCTGATTGTCATTTAGAGTAACATTATAGGATTATTCAACAACAAGTCAAAATGTGCTCGTGAAAGGCAGAAAACAACACTTTGATAGTTTGATATAACTTGAGAACGAATGCAAAAAACAGTCCACTCTAAGAACAGGCCGCTTGGACACTTTCAGAACAGCTCTGTTAATGACTGAAAACAGCTCTCGAAGAGATTGTCAAAAGAGACTCTGAAAACGAAACGTTGATTACTTTTGAGCAAAAGGCTGCACACACGCAATTCAAGTTGCTCTGATTGTCATTTAGAGTAACATTATAGGATTATTCAACAACAAGTCAAAATGTGCTCGTGAAAGGCAGAAAACAACACTTTGATAGTTTGATATAACTTGAGAACGAATGCAAAAAACAGTCCACTCTAAGAACAGGCCGCTTGGACACTTTCAGAACAGCTCTGTTAATGACTGAAAACAGCTCTCGAAGAGATTGTCAAAAGAGACTCCGAAAACGAAACGTTGATCACTTTTGAGCAAAAGGCTGCACACACGCAATTCAAGTTGCTCTGATTGTCATTTAGAGTTACATTATAGGAGCATTCAGCAACAAGTCAAAATGTGCTCCAGAAAAGCAGAAAACAACACTGATAGAACTTGAGAACGAATGCAAAAACAGTCCACTCTCAGAACAGGCCGCTTGGACACTTTCAGAACAGCTCTGTTAATGACTGAAAACAGCTCTCGAAGAGATTGTCAAAAGAGACTCCGAAAACGAAACGTTGATTACTTTTGAGCAAAAGGCTGCACACACGCAATTCAAGTTGCTCTGATTGTCATTTAGAGTAACATTATAGGATTATTCAACAACAAGTCAAAATGTGCTCGTGAAAGGCAGAAAACAACACTTTGATAGTTTGATATAACTTGAGAACGAATGCAAAAAACAGTCCACTCTAAGAACAGGCCGCTTGGACACTTTCAGAACAGCTCTGTTAATGACTGAAAACAGCTCTCGAAGAGATTGTCAAAAGAGACTCTGAAAACGAAACGTTGATTACTTTTGAGCAAAAGGCTGCACACACGCAATTCAAGTTGCTCTGATTGTCATTTAGAGTAACATTATAGGATTATTCAACAACAAGTCAAAATGTGCTCGTGAAAGGCAGAAAACAACACTTTGATAGTTTGATATAACTTGAGAACGAATGCAAAAAACAGTCCACTCTAAGAACAGGCCGCTTGGACACTTTCAGAACAGCTCTGTTAATGACTGAAAACAGCTCTCGAAGAGATTGTCAAAAGAGACTCCGAAAACGAAACGTTGATCACTTTTGAGCAAAAGGCTGCACACACGCAATTCAAGTTGCTCTGATTGTCATTTAGAGTTACATTATAGGATTATTCAACAACAAGTCAAAATGTGCTCGTGAAAGGCAGAAAACAACACTTTGATAGTTTGATATAACTTGAGAACGAATGCAAAAAACAGTCCACTCTAAGAACAGGCCGCTTGGACACTTTCAGAACAGCTCTGTTAATGACTGAAAACAGCTCTCGAAGAGATTGTCAAAAGAGACTCTGAAAACGAAACGTTGATCACTTTTGAGCAAAAGGCTGCACACACGCAATTCAAGTTGCTCTGATTGTCATTTAGAGTTACATTATAGGATTATTCAACAACAAGTCAAAATGTGCTCGTGAAAGGCAGAAAACAACACTTTGATAGTTTGATATAACTTGAGAACGAATGCAAAAAACAGTCCACTCTAAGAACAGGCCGCTTGGACACTTTCAGAACAGCTCTGTTAATGACTGAAAACAGCTCTCGAAGAGATTGTCAAAAGAGACTCCGAAAACGAAACGTTGATCACTTTTGAGCAAAAGGCTGCACACACGCAATTCAAGTTGCTCTGATTGTCATTTAGAGTTACATTATAGGATTATTCAACAACAAGTCAAAATGTGCTCGTGAAAGGCAGAAAACAACACTTTGATAGTTTGATATAACTTGAGAACGAATGCAAAAAACAGTCCACTCTAAGAACAGGCCGCTTGGACACTTTCAGAACAGCTCTGTTAATGACTGAAAACAGCTCTCGAAGAGATTGTCAAAAGAGACTCTGAAAATGAAACGTTGATTACTTTTGAGCAAAAGGCTGCACACACGCAATTCAAGTTGCTCTGATTGTCATTTAGAGTAACATTATAGGATTATTCAACAACAAGTCAAAATGTGCTCGTGAAAGGCAGAAAACAACACTTTGATAGTTTGATATAACTTGAGAACGAATGCAAAAAACAGTCCACTCTAAGAACAGGCCGCTTGGACACTTTCAGAACAGCTCTGTTAATGACTGAAAACAGCTCTCGAAGAGATTGTCAAAAGAGACTCCGAAAACGAAACGTTGATCACTTTTGAGCAAAAGGCTGCACACACGCAATTCAAGTTGCTCTGATTGTCATTTAGAGTTACATTATAGGAGCATTCAGCAACAAGTCAAAATGTGCTCCAGAAAAGCAGAAAACAACACTGATAGAACTTGAGAACGAATGCAAAAACAGTCCACTCTCAGAACAGGCCGCTTGGACACTTTCAGAACAGCTCTGTTAATGACTGAAAACAGCTCTCGAAGAGATTGTCAAAAGAGACTCCGAAAACGAAACGTTGATTACTTTTGAGCAAAAGGCTGCACACACGCAATTCAAGTTGCTCTGATTGTCATTTAGAGTAACATTATAGGATTATTCAACAACAAGTCAAAATGTGCTCGTGAAAGGCAGAAAACAACACTTTGATAGTTTGATATAACTTGAGAACGAATGCAAAAAACAGTCCACTCTAAGAACAGGCCGCTTGGACACTTTCAGAACAGCTCTGTTAATGACTGAAAACAGCTCTCGAAGAGATTGTCAAAAGAGACTCTGAAAACGAAACGTTGATTACTTTTGAGCAAAAGGCTGCACACACGCAATTCAAGTTGCTCTGATTGTCATTTAGAGTAACATTATAGGATTATTCAACAACAAGTCAAAATGTGCTCGTGAAAGGCAGAAAACAACACTTTGATAGTTTGATATAACTTGAGAACGAATGCAAAAAACAGTCCACTCTAAGAACAGGCCGCTTGGACACTTTCAGAACAGCTCTGTTAATGACTGAAAACAGCTCTCGAAGAGATTGTCAAAAGAGACTCCGAAAACGAAACGTTGATCACTTTTGAGCAAAAGGCTGCACACACGCAATTCAAGTTGCTCTGATTGTCATTTAGAGTTACATTATAGGATTATTCAACAACAAGTCAAAATGTGCTCGTGAAAGGCAGAAAACAACACTTTGATAGTTTGATATAACTTGAGAACGAATGCAAAAAACAGTCCACTCTAAGAACAGGCCGCTTGGACACTTTCAGAACAGCTCTGTTAATGACTGAAAACAGCTCTCGAAGAGATTGTCAAAAGAGACTCTGAAAACGAAACGTTGATCACTTTTGAGCAAAAGGCTGCACACACGCAATTCAAGTTGCTCTGATTGTCATTTAGAGTTACATTATAGGATTATTCAACAACAAGTCAAAATGTGCTCGTGAAAGGCAGAAAACAACACTTTGATAGTTTGATATAACTTGAGAACGAATGCAAAAAACAGTCCACTCTAAGAACAGGCCGCTTGGACACTTTCAGAACAGCTCTGTTAATGACTGAAAACAGCTCTCGAAGAGATTGTCAAAAGAGACTCCGAAAACGAAACGTTGATCACTTTTGAGCAAAAGGCTGCACACACGCAATTCAAGTTGCTCTGATTGTCATTTAGAGTTACATTATAGGATTATTCAACAACAAGTCAAAATGTGCTCGTGAAAGGCAGAAAACAACACTTTGATAGTTTGATATAACTTGAAAACGAATGCAAAAAACAGTCCACTCTCAGAACAGGCCGCTTGGACACTTTCAGAACAGCTCTGTTAATGACTGAAAACAGCTCTCGAAGAGATTGTCAAAAGAGACTCCGAAAACGAAACGTTGATCACTTTTGAGCAAAAGGCTGCACACACGCAATTCAAGCTGCTCTGATTGTCATTTAGAGTTACATTATAGGAGCATTCAGCAACAAGTCAAAATGTGCTCCAGAAAAGCAGAAAACAACACTGATAGAACTTGAGAACGAATGCAAAAAACAGTCCACTCTCAGAACAGGCCGCTTGGACACTTTCAGAACAGCTCTGTTAATGACTGAAAACAGCTCTCGAAGAGATTGTCAAAAGAGACTCCGAAAACGAAACGTTGATCACTTTTGAGCAAAAGGCTGCACACACGCAATTCAAGTTGCTCTGATTAACATTTAGAGTTACATTATAGGATTATTCAACAACAAGTCAAAATGTGCTCGAGAAAGGCAGAAAACAACACTTTGATAGTTTGATATAACTTGAGAACGAATGCAAAAAACACAGTCCACTCTAAGAACAGGCCGCTTGGACACTTTCAGAACAGCTCTGTTAATGACTGAAAACAGCTCTCGAAGAGATTGTCAAAAGAGACTCCGAAAACGAAACGTTGATCACTTTTGAGCAAAAGGCTGCACACACGCAATTCAAGTTGCTCTGATTGTCATTTAGAGTTACATTATAGGATTATTCAACAACAAGTCAAAATGTGCTCGTGAAAGGCAGAAAACAACACTTTGATAGTTTGATATAACTTGAGAACGAATGCAAAAAACAGTCCACTCTAAGAACAGGCCGCTTGGACACTTTCAGAACAGCTCTGTTAATGACTGAAAACAGCTCTCGAAGAGATTGTCAAAAGAGACTCTGAAAACGAAACGTTGATCACTTTTGAGCAAAAGGCTGCACACACGCAATTCAAGTTGCTCTGATTGTCATTTAGAGTTACATTATAGGATTATTCAACAACAAGTCAAAATGTGCTCGTGAAAGGCAGAAAACAACACTTTGATAGTTTGATATAACTTGAGAACGAATGCAAAAAACAGTCCACTCTAAGAACAGGCCGCTTGGACACTTTCAGAACAGCTCTGTTAATGACTGAAAACAGCTCTCGAAGAGATTGTCAAAATAGACTCTGAAAACGAAACGTTGATTACTTTTGAGCAAAAGGCTGCACACACGCAATTCAAGTTGCTCTGATTGTCATTTAGAGTAACATTATAGGATTATTCAACAACAAGTCAAAATGTGCTCGTGAAAGGCAGAAAACAACACTTTGATAGTTTGATATAACTTGAGAACGAATGCAAAAAACAGTCCACTCTAAGAACAGGCCGCTTGGACACTTTCAGAACAGCTCTGTTAATGACTGAAAACAGCTCTCGAAGAGATTGTCAAAAGAGACTCTGAAAACGAAACGTTGATCACTTTTGAGCAAAAGGCTGCACACACGCAATTCAAGTTGCTCTGATTGTCATTTAGAGTTACATTATAGGATTATTCAACAACAAGTCAAAATGTGCTCGTGAAAGGCAGAAAACAACACTTTGATAGTTTGATATAACTTGAGAACGAATGCAAAAAACAGTCCACTCTAAGAACAGGCCGCTTGGACACTTTCAGAACAGCTCTGTTAATGACTGAAAACAGCTCTCGAAGAGATTGTCAAAAGAGACTCCGAAAACGAAACGTTGATCACTTTTGAGCAAAAGGCTGCACACACGCAATTCAAGTTGCTCTGATTGTCATTTAGAGTTACATTATAGGAGCATTCAGCAACAAGTCAAAATGTGCTCCAGAAAAGCAGAAAACAACACTGATAGAACTTGAGAACGAATGCAAAAAACAGTCCACTCTCAGAACAGGCCGCTTGGACACTTTCAGAACAGCTCTATTAATGACTGAAAACAGCTCTCGAAGAGATTGTCAAAAGAGACTCTGAAAACGAAACGTTGATCACTTTTGAGCAAAAGGCTGCACACACGCAATTCAAGTTGCTCTGATTGTCATTTAGAGTTACATTATAGGATTATTCAACAACAAGTCAAAATGTGCTCGTGAAAGGCAGAAAACAACACTTTGATAGTTTGATATAACTTGAGAACGAATGCAAAAAACACTCCACTCTAAGAACAGGCCGCTTGGACACTTTCAGAACAGCTCTGTTAATGACTGAAAACAGCTCTCGAAGAGATTGTCAAAAGAGACTCCGAAAACGAAACGTTGATCACTTTTGAGCAAAAGGCTGCACACACGCAATTCAAGTTGCTCTGATTGTCATTTAAAGTTACATTATAGGATTATTCAACAACAAGTTAAAATGTGCTCGTGAAAGGCAGAAAACAACACTTTGATAGTTTGATATAACTTGAGAACGAATGCAAAAAACAGTCCACTCTAAGAACAGGCCGCTTGGACACTTTCAGAACAGCTCTGTTAATGACTGAAAACAGCTCTCGAAGAGATTGTCAAAAGAGACTCCGAAAACGAAACGTTGATCACTTTTGAGCAAAATGCTGCACACACGCAATTCAAGTTGCTCTGATTGTCATTTAGAGTTACATTATAGGATTATTCAACAACAAGTCAAAATGTGCTCGTGAACGGCAGAAAACAACACTTTGATAGTTTGATATAACTTGAGAACGAATGCAAAAAACAGTCCACTCTAAGAACAGGCCGCTTGGACACTTTCAGAACAGCTCTGTTAATGACTGAAAACAGCTCTCGAAGAGATTGTCAAAAGAGACTCCGAAAACGAAACGTTGATCACTTTTGAGCAAAAGGCTGCACACACGCAATTCAAGTTGCTCTGATTGTCATTTAGAGTTACATTATAGGAGCATTCAGCAACAAGTCAAAATGTGCTCCAGAAAAGCAGAAAACAACACTGATAGAACTTGAGAACGAATGCAAAAACAGTCCACTCTCAGAACAGGCCGCTTGGACACTTTCAGAACAGCTCTGTTAATGACTGAAAACAGCTCTCGAAGAGATTGTCAAAAGAGACTCTGAAAACGAAACGTTGATTACTTTTGAGCAAAAGGCTGCACACACGCAATTCAAGTTGCTCTGATTGTCATTTAGAGTAACATTATAGGATTATTCAACAACAAGTCAAAATGTGCTCGTGAAAGGCAGAAAACAACACTTTGATAGTTTGATATAACTTGAGAACGAATGCAAAAAACAGTCCACTCTAAGAACAGGCCGCTTGGACACTTTCAGAACAGCTCTGTTAATGACTGAAAACAGCTCTCGAAGAGATTGTCAAAAGAGACTCCGAAAACGAAACGTTGATCACTTTTGAGCAAAAGGCTGCACACACGCAATTCAAGTTGCTCTGATTGTCATTTAGAGTTACATTATAGGATTATTCAACAACAAGTCAAAATGTGCTCGTGAAAGGCAGAAAACAACACTTTGATAGTTTGATATAACTTGAGAACGAATGCAAAAAACAGTCCACTCTAAGAACAGGCCGCTTGGACACTTTCAGAACAGCTCTGTTAATGACTGAAAACAGCTCTCGAAGAGATTGTCAAAAGAGACTCTGAAAACGAAACGTTGATCACTTTTGAGCAAAAGGCTGCACACACGCAATTCAAGTTGCTCTGATTGTCATTTAGAGTTACATTATAGGATTATTCAACAACAAGTCAAAATGTGCTCGTGAAAGGCAGAAAACAACACTTTGATAGTTTGATATAACTTGAGAACGAATGCAAAAAACACTCCACTCTAAGAACAGGCCGCTTGGACACTTTCAGAACAGCTCTGTTAATGACTGAAAACAGCTCTCGAAGAGATTGTCAAAAGAGACTCCGAAAACGAAACGTTGATCACTTTTGAGCAAAAGGCTGCACACACGCAATTCAAGTTGCTCTGATTGTCATTTAAAGTTACATTATAGGATTATTCAACAACAAGTTAAAATGTGCTCGTGAAAGGCAGAAAACAACACTTTGATAGTTTGATATAACTTGAGAACGAATGCAAAAAACAGTCCACTCTCAGAACAGGCCGCTTGGACACTTTCAGAACAGCTCTGTTAATGACTGAAAACAGCTCTCGAAGAGATTGTCAAAAGAGACTCCGAAAACGAAACGTTGATCACTTTTGAGCAAAAGGCTGCACACACGCAATTCAAGTTGCTCTGATTGTCATTTAGAGTTACATTATAGGATTATTCAACAACAAGTCAAAATGTGCTCGTGAAAGGCAGAAAACAACACTTTGATAGTTTGATATAACTTGAGAACGAATGCAAAAAACAGTCCACTCTAAGAACAGGCCGCTTGGACACTTTCAGAACAGCTCTGTTAATGACTGAAAACAGCTCTCGAAGAGATTGTCAAAAGAGACTCTGAAAACGAAACGTTGATCACTTTTGAGCAAAAGGCTGCACACACGCAATTCAAGTTGCTCTGATTGTCATTTAGAGTTACATTATAGGATTATTCAACAACAAGTCAAAATGTGCTCGTGAAAGGCAGAAAACAACACTTTGATAGTTTGATATAACTTGAGAACGAATGCAAAAAACACTCCACTCTAAGAACAGGCCGCTTGGACACTTTCAGAACAGCTCTGTTAATGACTGAAAACAGCTCTCGAAGAGAATGTCAAAAGAGACTCCGAAAACGAAACGTTGATCACTTTTGAGCAAAAGGCTGCACACACGCAATTCAAGTTGCTCTGATTGTCATTTAAAGTTACATTATAGGATTATTCAACAACAAGTTAAAATGTGCTCGTGAAAGGCAGAAAACAACACTTTGATAGTTTGATATAACTTGAGAACGAATGCAAAAAACAGTCCACTCTCAGAACAGGCCGCTTGGACACTTTCAGAACAGCTCTGTTAATGACTGAAAACAGCTCTCGAAGAGATTGTCAAAAGAGACTCCGAAAACGAAACGTTGATCACTTTTGAGCAAAATGCTGCACACACGCAATTCAAGTTGCTCTGATTGTCATTTAGAGTTACATTATAGGATTATTCAACAACAAGTCAAAATGTGCTCGTGAACGGCAGAAAACAACACTTTGATAGTTTGATATAACTTGAGAACGAATGCAAAAAACAGTCCACTCTAAGAACAGGCCGCTTGGACACTTTCAGAACAGCTCTGTTAATGACTGAAAACAGCTCTCGAAGAGATTGTCAAAAGAGACTCCGAAAACGAAACGTTGATCACTTTTGAGCAAAAGGCTGCACACACGCAATTCAAGTTGCTCTGATTGTCATTTAGAGTTACATTATAGGAGCATTCAGCAACAAGTCAAAATGTGCTCCAGAAAAGCAGAAAACAACACTGATAGAACTTGAGAACGAATGCAAAAACAGTCCACTCTCAGAACAGGCCGCTTGGACACTTTCAGAACAGCTCTGTTAATGACTGAAAACAGCTCTCGAAGAGATTGTCAAAAGAGACTCTGAAAACGAAACGTTGATTACTTTTGAGCAAAAGGCTGCACACACGCAATTCAAGTTGCTCTGATTGTCATTTAGAGTAACATTATAGGATTATTCAACAACAAGTCAAAATGTGCTCGTGAAAGGCAGAAAACAACACTTTGATAGTTTGATATAACTTGAGAACGAATGCAAAAAACAGTCCACTCTAAGAACAGGCCGCTTGGACACTTTCAGAACAGCTCTGTTAATGACTGAAAACAGCTCTCGAAGAGATTGTCAAAAGAGACTCCGAAAACGAAACGTTGATCACTTTTGAGCAAAAGGCTGCACACACGCAATTCAAGTTGCTCTGATTGTCATTTAGAGTTACATTATAGGATTATTCAACAACAAGTCAAAATGTGCTCGTGAAAGGCAGAAAACAACACTTTGATAGTTTGATATAACTTGAGAACGAATGCAAAAAACAGTCCACTCTAAGAACAGGCCGCTTGGACACTTTCAGAACAGCTCTGTTAATGACTGAAAACAGCTCTCGAAGAGATTGTCAAAAGAGACTCCGAAAACGAAACGTTGATCACTTTTGAGCAAAAGGCTGCACACACGCAATTCAAGTTGCTCTGATTGTCATTTAAAGTTACATTATAGGATTATTCAACAACAAGTTAAAATGTGCTCGTGAAAGGCAGAAAACAACACTTTGATAGTTTGATATAACTTGAGAACGAATGCAAAAAACAGTCCACTCTCAGAACAGGCCGCTTGGACACTTTCAGAACAGCTCTGTTAATGACTGAAAACAGCTCTCGAAGAGATTGTCAAAAGAGACTCCGAAAACGAAACGTTGATCACTTTTGAGCAAAAGGCTGCACACACGCAATTCAAGTTGCTCTGATTGTCATTTAGAGTTACATTATAGGATTATTCAACAACAAGTCAAAATGTGCTCGTGAAAGGCAGAAAACAACACTTTGATAGTTTGATATAACTTGAGAACGAATGCAAAAAACAGTCCACTCTAAGAACAGGCCGCTTGGACACTTTCAGAACAGCTCTGTTAATGACTGAAAACAGCTCTCGAAGAGATTGTCAAAAGAGACTCTGAAAACGAAACGTTGATCACTTTTGAGCAAAAGGCTGCACACACGCAATTCAAGTTGCTCTGATTGTCATTTAGAGTTACATTATAGGATTATTCAACAACAAGTCAAAATGTGCTCGTGAAAGGCAGAAAACAACACTTTGATAGTTTGATATAACTTGAGAACGAATGCAAAAAACACTCCACTCTAAGAACAGGCCGCTTGGACACTTTCAGAACAGCTCTGTTAATGACTGAAAACAGCTCTCGAAGAGAATGTCAAAAGAGACTCCGAAAACGAAACGTTGATCACTTTTGAGCAAAAGGCTGCACACACGCAATTCAAGTTGCTCTGATTGTCATTTAAAGTTACATTATAGGATTATTCAACAACAAGTTAAAATGTGCTCGTGAAAGGCAGAAAACAACACTTTGATAGTTTGATATAACTTGAGAACGAATGCAAAAAACAGTCCACTCTCAGAACAGGCCGCTTGGACACTTTCAGAACAGCTCTGTTAATGACTGAAAACAGCTCTCGAAGAGATTGTCAAAAGAGACTCCGAAAACGAAACGTTGATCACTTTTGAGCAAAATGCTGCACACACGCAATTCAAGTTGCTCTGATTGTCATTTAGAGTTACATTATAGGATTATTCAACAACAAGTCAAAATGTGCTCGTGAACGGCAGAAAACAACACTTTGATAGTTTGATATAACTTGAGAACGAATGCAAAAAACAGTCCACTCTAAGAACAGGCCGCTTGGACACTTTCAGAACAGCTCTGTTAATGACTGAAAACAGCTCTCGAAGAGATTGTCAAAAGAGACTCCGAAAACGAAACGTTGATCACTTTTGAGCAAAAGGCTGCACACACGCAATTCAAGTTGCTCTGATTGTCATTTAGAGTTACATTATAGGAGCATTCAGCAACAAGTCAAAATGTGCTCCAGAAAAGCAGAAAACAACACTGATAGAACTTGAGAACGAATGCAAAAACAGTCCACTCTCAGAACAGGCCGCTTGGACACTTTCAGAACAGCTCTGTTAATGACTGAAAACAGCTCTCGAAGAGATTGTCAAAAGAGACTCTGAAAACGAAACGTTGATTACTTTTGAGCAAAAGGCTGCACACACGCAATTCAAGTTGCTCTGATTGTCATTTAGAGTAACATTATAGGATTATTCAACAACAAGTCAAAATGTGCTCGTGAAAGGCAGAAAACAACACTTTGATAGTTTGATATAACTTGAGAACGAATGCAAAAAACAGTCCACTCTAAGAACAGGCCGCTTGGACACTTTCAGAACAGCTCTGTTAATGACTGAAAACAGCTCTCGAAGAGATTGTCAAAAGAGACTCCGAAAACGAAACGTTGATCACTTTTGAGCAAAAGGCTGCACACACGCAATTCAAGTTGCTCTGATTGTCATTTAGAGTTACATTATAGGATTATTCAACAACAAGTCAAAATGTGCTCGTGAAAGGCAGAAAACAACACTTTGATAGTTTGATATAACTTGAGAACGAATGCAAAAAACAGTCCACTCTAAGAACAGGCCGCTTGGACACTTTCAGAACAGCTCTGTTAATGACTGAAAACAGCTCTCGAAGAGATTGTCAAAAGAGACTCTGAAAACGAAACGTTGATCACTTTTGAGCAAAAGGCTGCACACACGCAATTCAAGTTGCTCTGATTGTCATTTAGAGTTACATTATAGGATTATTCAACAACAAGTCAAAATGTGCTCGTGAAAGGCAGAAAACAACACTTTGATAGTTTGATATAACTTGAGAACGAATGCAAAAAACACTCCACTCTAAGAACAGGCCGCTTGGACACTTTCAGAACAGCTCTGTTAATGACTGAAAACAGCTCTCGAAGAGATTGTCAAAAGAGACTCCGAAAACGAAACGTTGATCACTTTTGAGCAAAAGGCTGCACACACGCAATTCAAGTTGCTCTGATTGTCATTTAAAGTTACATTATAGGATTATTCAACAACAAGTTAAAATGTGCTCGTGAAAGGCAGAAAACAACACTTTGATAGTTTGATATAACTTGAGAACGAATGCAAAAAACAGTCCACTCTAAGAACAGGCCGCTTGGACACTTTCAGAACAGCTCTGTTAATGACTGAAAACAGCTCTCGAAGAGATTGTCAAAAGAGACTCCGAAAACGAAACGTTGATCACTTTTGAGCAAAATGCTGCACACACGCAATTCAAGTTGCTCTGATTGTCATTTAGAGTTACATTATAGGATTATTCAACAACAAGTCAAAATGTGCTCGTGAAAGGCAGAAAACAACACTTTGATAGTTTGATATAACTTGAGAACGAATGCAAAAAACAGTCCACTCTAAGAACAGGCCGCTTGGACACTTTCAGAACAGCTCTGTTAATGACTGAAAACAGCTCTCGAAGAGATTGTCAAAAGAGACTCTGAAAACGAAACGTTGATTACTTTTGAGCAAAAGGCTGCACACACGCAATTCAAGTTGCTCTGATTGTCATTTAGAGTAACATTATAGGATTATTCAACAACAAGTCAAAATGTGCTCGTGAAAGGCAGAAAACAACACTTTGATAGTTTGATTTAACTTGAGAACGAATGCAAAAAACAGTCCACTCTAAGAACAGGCCGCTTGGACACTTTCAGAACAGCTCTGTTAATGACTGAAAACAGCTCTCGAAGAGATTGTCAAAAGAGACTCTGAAAACGAAACGTTGATTACTTTTGAGCAAAAGGCTGCACACACGCAATTCAAGTTGCTCTGATTGTCATTTAGAGTAACATTATAGGATTATTCAACAACAAGTCAAAATGTGCTCGTGAAAGGCAGAAAACAACACTTTGATAGTTTGATATAACTTGAGAACGAATGCAAAAAACAGTCCACTCTAAGAACAGGCCGCTTGGACACTTTCAGAACAGCTCTGTTAATGACTGAAAACAGCTCTCGAAGAGATTGTCAAAAGAGACTCCGAAAACGAAACGTTGATCACTTTTGAGCAAAAGGCTGCACACACGCAATTCAAGTTGCTCTGATTGTCATTTAGAGTTACGTTATAGGATTATTCAACAACAAGTCAAAATGTGCTCGTGAAAGGCAGAAAACAACACTTTGATAGTTTGATATAACTTGAGAACGAATGCAAAAAACAGTCCACTCTAAGAACAGGCCGCTTGGACACTTTCAGAACAGCTCTGTTAATGACTGAAAACAGCTCTCGAAGAGATTGTCAAAAGAGACTCTGAAAACGAAACGTTGATCACTTTTGAGCAAAAGGCTGCACACACGCAATTCAAGTTGCTCTGATTGTCATTTAGAGTTACATTATAGGATTATTCAACAACAAGTCAAAATGTGCTCGTGAAAGGCAGAAAACAACACTTTGATAGTTTGATATAACTTGAGAACGAATGCAAAAAACAGTCCACTCTAAGAACAGGCCGCTTGGACACTTTCAGAACAGCTCTGTTAATGACTGAAAACAGCTCTCGAAGAGATTGTCAAAAGAGACTCCGAAAACGAAACGTTGATCACTTTTGAGCAAAAGGCTGCACACACGCAATTCAAGTTGCTCTGATTGTCATTTAGAGTTACATTATAGGATTATTCAACAACAAGTCAAAATGTGCTCGTGAAAGGCAGAAAATAACACTTTGATAGTTTGATATAACTTGAGAACGAATGCAAAAAACAGTCCACTCTAAGAACAGGCCGCTTGGACACTTTCAGAACAGCTCTGTTAATGACTGAAAACAGCTCTCGAAGAGATTGTCAAAAGAGACTCCGAAAACGAAACGTTGATCACTTTTGAGCAAAAGGCTGCACACACGCAATTCAAGTTGCTCTGATTGTCATTTAGAGTTACATTATAGGAGCATTCAGCAACAAGTCAAAATGTGCTCCAGAAAAGCAGAAAACAACACTGATAGAACTTGAGAACGAATGCAAAAACAGTCCACTCTCAGAACAGGCCGCTTGGACACTTTCAGAACAGCTCTGTTAATGACTGAAAACAGCTCTCGAAGAGATTGTCAAAAGAGACTCTGAAAACGAAACGTTGATTACTTTTGAGCAAAAGGCTGCACACACGCAATTCAAGTTGCTCTGATTGTCATTTAGAGTAACATTATAGGATTATTCAACAACAAGTCAAAATGTGCTCGTGAAAGGCAGAAAACAACACTTTGATAGTTTGATTTAACTTGAGAACGAATGCAAAAAACAGTCCACTCTAAGAACAGGCCGCTTGGACACTTTCAGAACAGCTCTGTTAATGACTGAAAACAGCTCTCGAAGAGATTGTCAAAAGAGACTCTGAAAACGAAACGTTGATTACTTTTGAGCAAAAGGCTGCACACACGCAATTCAAGTTGCTCTGATTGTCATTTAGAGTAACATTATAGGATTATTCAACAACAAGTCAAAATGTGCTCGTGAAAGGCAGAAAACAACACTTTGATAGTTTGATATAACTTGAGAACGAATGCAAAAAACAGTCCACTCTAAGAACAGGCCGCTTGGACACTTTCAGAACAGCTCTGTTAATGACTGAAAACAGCTCTCGAAGAGATTGTCAAAAGACACTCCGAAAACGAAACGTTGATCACTTTTGAGCAAAAGGCTGCACACACGCAATTCAAGTTGCTCTGATTGTCATTTAGAGTTACATTATAGGATTATTCAACAACAAGTCAAAATGTGCGCGTGAAAGGCAGAAAACAACACTTTGATAGTTTGATATAACTTGAGAACGAATGCAAAAAACAGTCCACTCTCAGAACAGGCCGCTTGGACACTTTCAGAACAGCTCTGTTAATGACTGAAAACAGCTCTCGAAGAGATTGTCAAAAGAGACTCCGAAAACGAAACGTTGATCACTTTTGAGCAAAAGGCTGCACACACGCAATTCAAGTTGCTCTGATTGTCATTTAGAGTTACGTTATAGGATTATTCAACAACAAGTCAAAATGTGCTCGTGAAAGGCAGAAAACAACACTTTGATAGTTTGATATAACTTGAGAACGAATGCAAAAAACAGTCCACTCTAAGAACAGGCCGCTTGGACACTTTCAGAACAGCTCTGTTAATGACTGAAAACAGCTCTCGAAGAGATTGTCAAAAGAGACTCTGAAAACGAAACGTTGATCACTTTTGAGCAAAAGGCTGCACACACGCAATTCAAGTTGCTCTGATTGTCATTTAGAGTTACATTATAGGATTATTCAACAACAAGTCAAAATGTGCTCGTGAAAGGCAGAAAACAACACTTTGATAGTTTGATATAACTTGAGAACGAATGCAAAAAACAGTCCACTCTCAGAACAGGCCGCTTGGACACTTTCAGAACAGCTCTGTTAATGACTGAAAACAGCTCTCGAAGAGATTGTCAAAAGAGACTCCGAAAACGAAACGTTGATCACTTTTGAGCAAAAGGCTGCACACACGCAATTCAAGTTGCTCTGATTGTCATTTAGAGTTACATTATAGGATTATTCAACAACAAGTCAAAATGTGCTCGTGAAAGGCAGAAAACAACACTTTGATAGTTTGATATAACTTGAGAACGAATGCAAAAAACAGTCCACTCTAAGAACAGGCCGCTTGGACACTTTCAGAACAGCTCTGTTAATGACTGAAAACAGCTCTCGAAGAGATTGTCAAAAGAGACTCCGAAAACGAAACGTTGATCACTTTTGAGCAAAAGGCTGCACACACGCAATTCAAGTTGCTCTGATTGTCATTTAGAGTTACATTATAGGATTATTCAACAACAAGTCAAAATGTGCTCGTGAAAGGCAGAAAATAACACTTTGATAGTTTGATATAACTTGAGAACGAATGCAAAAAACAGTCCACTCTAAGAACAGGCCGCTTGGACACTTTCAGAACAGCTCTGTTAATGACTAAAAACAGCTCTCGAAGAGATTGTCAAAAGAGACTCCGAAAACGAAACGTTGATCACTTTTGAGCAAAAGGCTGCACACACGCAATTCAAGTTGCTCTGATTGTCATTTAGAGTTACATTATAGGAGCATTCAGCAACAAGTCAAAATGTGCTCCAGAAAAGCAGAAAACAACACTGATAGAACTTGAGAACGAATGCAAAAACAGTCCACTCTCAGAACAGGCCGCTTGGACACTTTCAGAACAGCTCTGTTAATGACTGAAAACAGCTCTCGAAGAGATTGTCAAAAGAGACTCTGAAAACGAAACGTTGATTACTTTTGAGCAAAAGGCTGCACACACGCAATTCAAGTTGCTCTGATTGTCATTTAGAGTAACATTATAGGATTATTCAACAACAAGTCAAAATGTGCTCGTGAAAGGCAGAAAACAACACTTTGATAGTTTGATTTAACTTGAGAACGAATGCAAAAAACAGTCCACTCTAAGAACAGGCCGCTTGGACACTTTCAGAACAGCTCTGTTAATGACTGAAAACAGCTCTCGAAGAGATTGTCAAAAGAGACTCTGAAAACGAAACGTTGATTACTTTTGAGCAAAAGGCTGCACACACGCAATTCAAGTTGCTCTGATTGTCATTTAGAGTAACATTATAGGATTATTCAACAACAAGTCAAAATGTGCTCGTGAAAGGCAGAAAACAACACTTTGATAGTTTGATATAACTTGAGAACGAATGCAAAAAACAGTCCACTCTAAGAACAGGCCGCTTGGACACTTTCAGAACAGCTCTGTTAATGACTGAAAACAGCTCTCGAAGAGATTGTCAAAAGAGACTCTGAAAACGAAACGTTGATCACTTTTGAGCAAAAAGCTGCACACACGCAATTCAAGTTGCTCTGGTTGTCATTTAGAGTTACATTATAGGATTATTCAACAACAAGTCAAAATGTGCTCGTGAAAGGCAGAAAACAACACTTTGATAGTTTGATATAACTTGAGAACGAATGCAAAAAACAGTCCACTCTAAGAACAGGCCGCTTGGACACTTTCAGAACAGCTCTGTTAATGACTGAAAACAGCTCTCGAAGAGATTGTCAAAAGAGACTCCGAAAACGAAACGTTGATCACTTTTGAGCAAAAGGCTGCACACACGCAATTCAAGTTGCTCTGATTGTCATTTAGAGTTACGTTATAGGATTATTCAACAACAAGTCAAAATGTGCTCGTGAAAGGCAGAAAACAACACTTTGATAGTTTGATATAACTTGAGAACGAATGCAAAAAACAGTCCACTCTAAGAACAGGCCGCTTGGACACTTTCAGAACAGCTCTGTTAATGACTGAAAACAGCTCTCGAAGAGATTGTCAAAAGAGACTCTGAAAACGAAACGTTGATCACTTTTGAGCAAAAGGCTGCACACACGCAATTCAAGTTGCTCTGATTGTCATTTAGAGTTACATTATAGGATTATTCAACAACAAGTCAAAATGTGCTCGTGAAAGGCAGAAAACAACACTTTGATAGTTTGATATAACTTGAGAACGAATGCAAAAAACAGTCCACTCTCAGAACAGGCCGCTTGGACACTTTCAGAACAGCTCTGTTAATGACTGAAAACAGCTCTCGAAGAGATTGTCAAAAGATACTCCGAAAACGAAACGTTGATCACTTTTGAGCAAAAGGCTGCACACACGCAATTCAAGTTGCTCTGATTGTCATTTAGAGTTACATTATAGGATTATTCAACAACAAGTCAAAATGTGCTCGTGAAAGGCAGAAAACAACACTTTGATAGTTTGATATAACTTGAGAACGAATGCAAAAAACAGTCCACTCTAAGAACAGGCCGCTTGGACACTTTCAGAACAGCTCTGTTAATGACTGAAAACAGCTCTCGAAGAGATTGTCAAAAGAGACTCCGAAAACGAAACGTTGATCACTTTTGAGCAAAAGGCTGCACACACGCAATTCAAGTTGCTCTGATTGTCATTTAGAGTTACATTATAGGATTATTCAACAACAAGTCAAAATGTGCTCGTGAAAGGCAGAAAATAACACTTTGATAGTTTGATATAACTTGAGAACGAATGCAAAAAACAGTCCACTCTAAGAACAGGCCGCTTGGACACTTTCAGAACAGCTCTGTTAATGACTGAAAACAGCTCTCGAAGAGATTGTCAAAAGAGACTCCGAAAACGAAACGTTGATCACTTTTGAGCAAAAGGCTGCACACACGCAATTCAAGTTGCTCTGATTGTCATTTAGAGTTACATTATAGGAGCATTCAGCAACAAGTCAAAATGTGCTCCAGAAAAGCAGAAAACAACACTGATAGAACTTGAGAACGAATGCAAAAACAGTCCACTCTCAGAACAGGCCGCTTGGACACTTTCAGAACAGCTCTGTTAATGACTGAAAACAGCTCTCGAAGAGATTGTCAAAAGAGACTCTGAAAACGAAACGTTGATTACTTTTGAGCAAAAGGCTGCACACACGCAATTCAAGTTGCTCTGATTGTCATTTAGAGTAACATTATAGGATTATTCAACAACAAGTCAAAATGTGCTCGTGAAAGGCAGAAAACAACACTTTGATAGTTTGATTTAACTTGAGAACGAATGCAAAAAACAGTCCACTCTAAGAACAGGCCGCTTGGACACTTTCAGAACAGCTCTGTTAATGACTGAAAACAGCTCTCGAAGAGATTGTCAAAAGAGACTCCGAAAACGAAACGTTGATCACTTTTGAGCAAAAGGCTGCACACACGCAATTCAAGTTGCTCTGATTGTCATTTAGAGTTACGTTATAGGATTATTCAACAACAAGTCAAAATGTGCTCGTGAAAGGCAGAAAACAACACTTTGATAGTTTGATATAACTTGAGAACGAATGCAAAAAACAGTCCACTCTAAGAACAGGCCGCTTGGACACTTTCAGAACAGCTCTGTTAATGACTGAAAACAGCTCTCGAAGAGATTGTCAAAAGAGACTCTGAAAACGAAACGTTGATCACTTTTGAGCAAAAGGCTGCACACACGCAATTCAAGTTGCTCTGATTGTCATTTAGAGTTACATTATAGGATTATTCAACAACAAGTCAAAATGTGCTCGTGAAAGGCAGAAAACAACACTTTGATAGTTTGATATAACTTGAGAACGAATGCAAAAAACAGTCCACTCTCAGAACAGGCCGCTTGGACACTTTCAGAACAGCTCTGTTAATGACTGAAAACAGCTCTCGAAGAGATTGTCAAAAGAGACTCCGAAAACGAAACGTTGATCACTTTTGAGCAAAAGGCTTGCACACACGCAATTCAAGTTGCTCTGATTGTCATTTAGAGTTACATTATAGGATTATTCAACAACAAGTCAAAATGTGCTCGTGAAAGGCAGAAAACAACACTTTGATAGTTTGATATAACTTGAGAACGAATGCAAAAAACAGTCCACTCTCAGAACAGGCCGCTTGGACACTTTCAGAACAGCTCTGTTAATGACTGAAAACAGCTCTCGAAGAGATTGTCAAAAGAGACTCCGAAAACGAAACGTTGATCACTTTTGAGCAAAAGGCTGCACACACGCAATTCAAGTTGCTCTGATTGTCATTTAGAGTTACATTATAGGATTATTCAACAACAAGTCAAAATGTGCTCGTGAAAGGCAGAAAACAACACTTTGATAGTTTGATATAACTTGAGAACGAATGCAAAAAACAGTCCACTCTCAGAACAGGCCGCTTGGACACTTTCAGAACAGCTCTGTTAATGACTGAAAACAGCTCTCGAAGAGATTGTCAAAAGAGACTCCGAAAACGAAACGTTGATCACTTTTGAGCAAAAGGCTGCACACACGCAATTCAAGTTGCTCTGATTGTCATTTAGAGTTACATTATAGGATTATTCAACAACAAGTCAAAATGTGCTCGTGAAAGGCAGAAAACAACACTTTGATAGTTTGATATAACTTGAGAACGAATGCAAAAAACAGTCCACTCTAAGAACAGGCCGCTTGGACACTTTCAGAACAGCTCTGTTAATGACTGAAAACAGCTCTCGAAGAGATTGTCAAAAGAGACTCCGAAAACGAAACGTTGATCACTTTTGAGCAAAAGGCTGCACACACGCAATTCAAGTTGCTCTGATTGTCATTTAGAGTTACATTATAGGATTATTCAACAACAAGTCAAAATGTGCTCGTGAAAGGCAGAAAATAACACTTTGATAGTTTGATATAACTTGAGAACGAATGCAAAAAACAGTCCACTCTAAGAACAGGCCGCTTGGACACTTTCAGAACAGCTCTGTTAATGACTGAAAACAGCTCTCGAAGAGATTGTCAAAAGAGACTCCGAAAACGAAACGTTGATCACTTTTGAGCAAAAGGCTGCACACACGCAATTCAAGTTGCTCTGATTGTCATTTAGAGTTACATTATAGGAGCATTCAGCAACAAGTCAAAATGTGCTCCAGAAAAGCAGAAAACAACACTGATAGAACTTGAGAACGAATGCAAAAACAGTCCACTCTCAGAACAGGCCGCTTGGACACTTTCAGAACAGCTCTGTTAATGACTGAAAACAGCTCTCGAAGAGATTGTCAAAAGAGACTCCGAAAACGAAACGTTGATCACTTTTGAGCAAAAGGCTGCACACACGCAATTCAAGTTGCTCTGATTGTCATTTAGAGTTACGTTATAGGATTATTCAACAACAAGTCAAAATGTGCTCGTGAAAGGCAGAAAACAACACTTTGATAGTTTGATATAACTTGAGAACGAATGCAAAAAACAGTCCACTCTAAGAACAGGCCGCTTGGACACTTTCAGAACAGCTCTGTTAATGACTGAAAACAGCTCTCGAAGAGATTGTCAAAAGAGACTCTGAAAACGAAACGTTGATCACTTTTGAGCAAAAGGCTGCACACACGCAATTCAAGTTGCTCTGATTGTCATTTAGAGTTACATTATAGGATTATTCAACAACAAGTCAAAATGTGCTCGTGAAAGGCAGAAAACAACACTTTGATAGTTTGATATAACTTGAGAACGAATGCAAAAAACAGTCCACTCTCAGAACAGGCCGCTTGGACACT
Organism: Nansenia antarctica; assembly: GCF_963989245.1. Classification (NCBI taxonomy): domain Eukaryota; kingdom Metazoa; phylum Chordata; class Actinopteri; order Argentiniformes; family Microstomatidae; genus Nansenia; species Nansenia antarctica. The sequence continues at coordinate 211,806 of NW_027662408.1, read as the reverse complement.
TTCAGAACAGCTCTGTTAATGACTGAAAACAGCTCTCGAAGAGATTGTCAAAAGAGACTCCGAAAACGAAACGTTGATCACTTTTGAGCAAAAGGCTTGCACACACGCAATTCAAGTTGCTCTGATTGTCATTTAGAGTTACATTATAGGATTATTCAACAACAAGTCAAAATGTGCTCGTGAAAGGCAGAAAACAACACTTTGATAGTTTGATATAACTTGAGAACGAATGCAAAAAACAGTCCACTCTCAGAACAGGCCGCTTGGACACTTTCAGAACAGCTCTGTTAATGACTGAAAACAGCTCTCGAAGAGATTGTCAAAAGAGACTCCGAAAACGAAACGTTGATCACTTTTGAGCAAAAGGCTGCACACACGCAATTCAAGTTGCTCTGATTGTCATTTAGAGTTACATTATAGGATTATTCAACAACAAGTCAAAATGTGCTCGTGAAAGGCAGAAAACAACACTTTGATAGTTTGATATAACTTGAGAACGAATGCAAAAAACAGTCCACTCTCAGAACAGGCCGCTTGGACACTTTCAGAACAGCTCTGTTAATGACTGAAAACAGCTCTCGAAGAGATTGTCAAAAGAGACTCCGAAAACGAAACGTTGATCACTTTTGAGCAAAAGGCTGCACACACGCAATTCAAGTTGCTCTGATTGTCATTTAGAGTTACATTATAGGATTATTCAACAACAAGTCAAAATGTGCTCGTGAAAGGCAGAAAACAACACTTTGATAGTTTGATATAACTTGAGAACGAATGCAAAAAACAGTCCACTCTAAGAACAGGCCGCTTGGACACTTTCAGAACAGCTCTGTTAATGACTGAAAACAGCTCTCGAAGAGATTGTCAAAAGAGACTCCGAAAACGAAACGTTGATCACTTTTGAGCAAAAGGCTGCACACACGCAATTCAAGTTGCTCTGATTGTCATTTAGAGTTACATTATAGGATTATTCAACAACAAGTCAAAATGTGCTCGTGAAAGGCAGAAAATAACACTTTGATAGTTTGATATAACTTGAGAACGAATGCAAAAAACAGTCCACTCTAAGAACAGGCCGCTTGGACACTTTCAGAACAGCTCTGTTAATGACTGAAAACAGCTCTCGAAGAGATTGTCAAAAGAGACTCCGAAAACGAAACGTTGATCACTTTTGAGCAAAAGGCTGCACACACGCAATTCAAGTTGCTCTGATTGTCATTTAGAGTTACATTATAGGAGCATTCAGCAACAAGTCAAAATGTGCTCCAGAAAAGCAGAAAACAACACTGATAGAACTTGAGAACGAATGCAAAAACAGTCCACTCTCAGAACAGGCCGCTTGGACACTTTCAGAACAGCTCTGTTAATGACTGAAAACAGCTCTCGAAGAGATTGTCAAAAGAGACTCTGAAAACGAAACGTTGATTACTTTTGAGCAAAAGGCTGCACACACGCAATTCAAGTTGCTCTGATTGTCATTTAGAGTAACATTATAGGATTATTCAACAACAAGTCAAAATGTGCTCGTGAAAGGCAGAAAACAACACTTTGATAGTTTGATTTAACTTGAGAACGAATGCAAAAAACAGTCCACTCTAAGAACAGGCCGCTTGGACACTTTCAGAACAGCTCTGTTAATGACTGAAAACAGCTCTCGAAGAGATTGTCAAAAGAGACTCTGAAAACGAAACGTTGATTACTTTTGAGCAAAAGGCTGCACACACGCAATTCAAGTTGCTCTGATTGTCATTTAGAGTAACATTATAGGATTATTCAACAACAAGTCAAAATGTGCTCGTGAAAGGCAGAAAACAACACTTTGATAGTTTGATATAACTTGAGAACGAATGCAAAAAACAGTCCACTCTAAGAACAGGCCGCTTGGACACTTTCAGAACAGCTCTGTTAATGACTGAAAACAGCTCTCGAAGAGATTGTCAAAAGAGACTCTGAAAACGAAACGTTGATCACTTTTGAGCAAAAAGCTGCACACACGCAATTCAAGTTGCTCTGGTTGTCATTTAGAGTTACATTATAGGATTATTCAACAACAAGTCAAAATGTGCTCGTGAAAGGCAGAAAACAACACTTTGATAGTTTGATATAACTTGAGAACGAATGCAAAAAACAGTCCACTCTAAGAACAGGCCGCTTGGACACTTTCAGAACAGCTCTGTTAATGACTGAAAACAGCTCTCGAAGAGATTGTCAAAAGACACTCCGAAAACGAAACGTTGATCACTTTTGAGCAAAAGGCTGCACACACGCAATTCAAGTTGCTCTGATTGTCATTTAGAGTTACATTATAGGATTATTCAACAACAAGTCAAAATGTGCGCGTGAAAGGCAGAAAACAACACTTTGATAGTTTGATATAACTTGAGAACGAATGCAAAAAACAGTCCACTCTCAGAACAGGCCGCTTGGACACTTTCAGAACAGCTCTGTTAATGACTGAAAACAGCTCTCGAAGAGATTGTCAAAAGAGACTCCGAAAACGAAACGTTGATCACTTTTGAGCAAAAGGCTGCACACACGCAATTCAAGTTGCTCTGATTGTCATTTAGAGTTACGTTATAGGATTATTCAACAACAAGTCAAAATGTGCTCGTGAAAGGCAGAAAACAACACTTTGATAGTTTGATATAACTTGAGAACGAATGCAAAAAACAGTCCACTCTAAGAACAGGCCGCTTGGACACTTTCAGAACAGCTCTGTTAATGACTGAAAACAGCTCTCGAAGAGATTGTCAAAAGAGACTCTGAAAACGAAACGTTGATTACTTTTGAGCAAAAGGCTGCACACACGCAATTCAAGTTGCTCTGATTGTCATTTAGAGTAACATTATAGGATTATTCAACAACAAGTCAAAATGTGCTCGTGAAAGGCAGAAAACAACACTTTGATAGTTTGATATAACTTGAGAACGAATGCAAAAAACAGTCCACTCTAAGAACAGGCCGCTTGGACACTTTCAGAACAGCTCTGTTAATGACTGAAAACAGCTCTCGAAGAGATTGTCAAAAGAGACTCTGAAAACGAAACGTTGATCACTTTTGAGCAAAAAGCTGCACACACGCAATTCAAGTTGCTCTGGTTGTCATTTAGAGTTACATTATAGGATTATTCAACAACAAGTCAAAATGTGCTCGTGAAAGGCAGAAAACAACACTTTGATAGTTTGATATAACTTGAGAACGAATGCAAAAAACAGTCCACTCTAAGAACAGGCCGCTTGGACACTTTCAGAACAGCTCTGTTAATGACTGAAAACAGCTCTCGAAGAGATTGTCAAAAGACACTCCGAAAACGAAACGTTGATCACTTTTGAGCAAAAGGCTGCACACACGCAATTCAAGTTGCTCTGATTGTCATTTAGAGTTACATTATAGGATTATTCAACAACAAGTCAAAATGTGCGCGTGAAAGGCAGAAAACAACACTTTGATAGTTTGATATAACTTGAGAACGAATGCAAAAAACAGTCCACTCTCAGAACAGGCCGCTTGGACACTTTCAGAACAGCTCTGTTAATGACTGAAAACAGCTCTCGAAGAGATTGTCAAAAGAGACTCCGAAAACGAAACGTTGATCACTTTTGAGCAAAAGGCTGCACACACGCAATTCAAGTTGCTCTGATTGTCATTTAGAGTTACGTTATAGGATTATTCAACAACAAGTCAAAATGTGCTCGTGAAAGGCAGAAAACAACACTTTGATAGTTTGATATAACTTGAGAACGAATGCAAAAAACAGTCCACTCTAAGAACAGGCCGCTTGGACACTTTCAGAACAGCTCTGTTAATGACTGAAAACAGCTCTCGAAGAGATTGTCAAAAGAGACTCTGAAAACGAAACGTTGATCACTTTTGAGCAAAAGGCTGCACACACGCAATTCAAGTTGCTCTGATTGTCATTTAGAGTTACATTATAGGATTATTCAACAACAAGTCAAAATGTGCTCGTGAAAGGCAGAAAACAACACTTTGATAGTTTGATATAACTTGAGAACGAATGCAAAAAACAGTCCACTCTCAGAACAGGCCGCTTGGACACTTTCAGAACAGCTCTGTTAATGACTGAAAACAGCTCTCGAAGAGATTGTCAAAAGACACTCCGAAAACGAAACGTTGATCACTTTTGAGCAAAAGGCTGCACACACGCAATTCAAGTTGCTCTGATTGTCATTTAGAGTTACGTTATAGGATTATTCAACAACAAGTCAAAATGTGCTCGTGAAAGGCAGAAAACAACACTTTGATAGTTTGATATAACTTGAGAACGAATGCAAAAAACAGTCCACTCTAAGAACAGGCCGCTTGGACACTTTCAGAACAGCTCTGTTAATGACTGAAAACAGCTCTCGAAGAGATTGTCAAAAGAGACTCCGAAAACGAAACGTTGATCACTTTTGAGCAAAAGGCTGCACACACGCAATTCAAGTTGCTCTGATTGTCATTTAGAGTTACATTATAGGATTATTCAACAACAAGTCAAAATGTGCTCTTGAAAGGCAGAAAACAACACTTTGATAGTTTGATATAACTTGAGAACGAATGCAAAAAACAGTCCACTCTAAGAACAGGCCGCTTGGACACTTTCAGAACAGCTCTATTAATGACTGAAAACAGCTCTCGAAGAGATTGTCAAAAGAGACTCCGAAAACGAAACGTTGATCACTTTTGAGCAAAAGGCTGCACACACGCAATTCAAGTTGCTCTGATTGTCATTTAGAGTTACATTATAGGATTATTCAACAACAAGTCAAAATGTGCTCGTGAAAGGCAGAAAACAACACTTTGATAGTTTGATATAACTTGAGAACGAATGCAAAAAACAGTCCACTCTCAGAACAGGCCGCTTGGACACTTTCAGAACAGCTCTGTTAATGACTGAAAACAGCTCTCGAAGAGATTGTCAAAAGAGACTCCGAAAACGAAACGTTGATCACTTTTGAGCAAAAGGCTGCACACACGCAATTCAAGTTGCTCTGATTGTCATTTAGAGTTACATTATAGGATTATTCAACAACAAGTCAAAATGTGCTCGTGAAAGGCAGAAAACAACACTTTGATAGTTTGATATAACTTGAGAACGAATGCAAAAAACAGTCCACTCTAAGAACAGGCCGCTTGGACACTTTCAGAACAGCTCTGTTAATGACTGAAAACAGCTCTCGAAGAGATTGTCAAAAGAGACTCCGAAAACGAAACGTTGATCACTTTTGAGCAAAAGGCTGCACACACGCAATTCAAGTTGCTCTGATTGTCATTTAGAGTTACATTATAGGATTATTCAACAACAAGTCAAAATGTGCTCGTGAAAGGCAGAAAATAACACTTTGATAGTTTGATATAACTTGAGAACGAATGCAAAAAACAGTCCACTCTAAGAACAGGCCGCTTGGACACTTTCAGAACAGCTCTGTTAATGACTGAAAACAGCTCTCGAAGAGATTGTCAAAAGAGACTCCGAAAACGAAACGTTGATCACTTTTGAGCAAAAGGCTGCACACACGCAATTCAAGTTGCTCTGATTGTCATTTAGAGTTACATTATAGGAGCATTCAGCAACAAGTCAAAATGTGCTCCAGAAAAGCAGAAAACAACACTGATAGAACTTGAGAACGAATGCAAAAACAGTCCACTCTCAGAACAGGCCGCTTGGACACTTTCAGAACAGCTCTGTTAATGACTGAAAACAGCTCTCGAAGAGATTGTCAAAAGAGACTCTGAAAACGAAACGTTGATCACTTTTGAGCAAAAGGCTGCACACACGCAATTCAAGTTGCTCTGATTGTCATTTAGAGTTACATTATAGGATTATTCAACAACAAGTCAAAATGTGCTCGTGAAAGGCAGAAAACAACACTTTGATAGTTTGATATAACTTGAGAACGAATGCAAAAAACAGTCCACTCTCAGAACAGGCCGCTTGGACACTTTCAGAACAGCTCTGTTAATGACTGAAAACAGCTCTCGAAGAGATTGTCAAAAGACACTCCGAAAACGAAACGTTGATCACTTTTGAGCAAAAGGCTGCACACACGCAATTCAAGTTGCTCTGATTGTCATTTAGAGTTACGTTATAGGATTATTCAACAACAAGTCAAAATGTGCTCGTGAAAGGCAGAAAACAACACTTTGATAGTTTGATATAACTTGAGAACGAATGCAAAAAACAGTCCACTCTAAGAACAGGCCGCTTGGACACTTTCAGAACAGCTCTGTTAATGACTGAAAACAGCTCTCGAAGAGATTGTCAAAAGAGACTCTGAAAACGAAACGTTGATCACTTTTGAGCAAAAGGCTGCACACACGCAATTCAAGTTGCTCTGATTGTCATTTAGAGTTACATTATAGGATTATTCAACAACAAGTCAAAATGTGCTCGTGAAAGGCAGAAAACAACACTTTGATAGTTTGATATAACTTGAGAACGAATGCAAAAAACAATCCACTCTCAGAACAGGCCGCTTGGACACTTTCAGAACAGCTCTGTTAATGACTGAAAACAGCTCTCGAAGAGATTGTCAAAAGAGACTCCGAAAACGAAACGTTGATCACTTTTGAGCAAAAGGCTGCACACACGCAATTCAAGTTGCTCTGATTGTCATTTAGAGTTACATTATAGGATTATTCAACAACAAGTCAAAATGTGCTCGTGAAAGGCAGAAAACAACACTTTGATAGTTTGATATAACTTGAGAACGAATGCAAAAAACAGTCCACTCTAAGAACAGGCCGCTTGGACACTTTCAGAACAGCTCTGTTAATGACTGAAAACAGCTCTCGAAGAGATTGTCAAAAGAGACTCTGAAAACGAAACGTTGATCACTTTTGAGCAAAAGGCTGCACACACGCAATTCAAGTTGCTCTGATTGTCATTTAGAGTTACATTATAGGATTATTCAACAACAAGTCAAAATGTGCTCGTGAAAGGCAGAAAACAACACTTTGATACTTTGATATAACTTGAGAACGAATGCAAAAAACAGTCCACTCTAAGAACAGGCCGCTTGGACACTTTCAGAACAGCTCTGTTAATGACTGAAAACAGCTCTCGAAGAGATTGTCAAAAGAGACTCCGAAAACGAAACGTTGATCACTTTTGAGCAAAAGGCTGCACACACGCAATTCAAGTTGCTCTGATTGTCATTTAGAGTTACATTATAGGATTATTCAACAACAAGTCAAAATGTGCTCGTGAAAGGCAGAAAACAACACTTTGATAGTTTGATATAACTTGAGAACGAATGCAAAAAACAGTCCACTCTCAGAACAGGCCGCTTGGACACTTTCAGAACAGCTCTGTTAATGACTGAAAACAGCTCTCGAAGAGATTGTCAAAAGAGACTCCGAAAACGAAACGTTGATCACTTTTGAGCAAAAGGCTGCACACACGCAATTCAAGTTGCTCTGATTGTCATTTAGAGTTACATTATAGGATTATTCAACAACAAGTCAAAATGTGCTCGTAAAAGGCAGAAAACAACACTTTGATAGTTTGATATAACTTGAGAACGAATGCAAAAAACAGTCCACTCTAAGAACAGGCCGCTTGGACACTTTCAGAACAGCTCTGTTAATGACTGAAAACAGCTCTCGAAGAGATTGTCAAAAGAGACTCCGAAAACGAAACGTTGATCACTTTTGAGCAAAAGGCTGCACACACGCAATTCAAGTTGCTCTGATTGTCATTTAGAGTTACATTATAGGATTATTCAACAACAAGTCAAAATGTGCTCGTGAAAGGCAGAAAATAACACTTTGATAGTTTGATATAACTTGAGAACGAATGCAAAAAACAGTCCACTCTAAGAACAGGCCGCTTGGACACTTTCAGAACAGCTCTGTTAATGACTGAAAACAGCTCTCGAAGAGATTGTCAAAAGAGACTCTGAAAACGAAACGTTGATTACTTTTGAGCAAAAGGCTGCACACACGCAATTCAAGTTGCTCTGATTGTCATTTAGAGTAACATTATAGGATTATTCAACAACAAGTCAAAATGTGCTCGTGAAAGGCAGAAAACAACACTTTGATAGTTTGATTTAACTTGAGAACGAATGCAAAAAACAGTCCACTCTAAGAACAGGCCGCTTGGACACTTTCAGAACAGCTCTGTTAATGACTGAAAACAGCTCTCGAAGAGATTGTCAAAAGAGACTCTGAAAACGAAACGTTGATTACTTTTGAGCAAAAGGCTGCACACACGCAATTCAAGTTGCTCTGATTGTCATTTAGAGTAACATTATAGGATTATTCAACAACAAGTCAAAATGTGCTCGTGAAAGGCAGAAAACAACACTTTGATAGTTTGATATAACTTGAGAACGAATGCAAAAAACAGTCCACTCTAAGAACAGGCCGCTTGGACACTTTCAGAACAGCTCTGTTAATGACTGAAAACAGCTCTCGAAGAGATTGTCAAAAGAGACTCTGAAAACGAAACGTTGATCACTTTTGAGCAAAAAGCTGCACACACGCAATTCAAGTTGCTCTGGTTGTCATTTAGAGTTACATTATAGGATTATTCAACAACAAGTCAAAATGTGCTCGTGAAAGGCAGAAAACAACACTTTGATAGTTTGATATAACTTGAGAACGAATGCAAAAAACAGTCCACTCTCAGAACAGGCCGCTTGGACACTTTCAGAACAGCTCTGTTAATGACTGAAAACAGCTCTCGAAGAGATTGTCAAAAGAGACTCCGAAAACGAAACGTTGATCACTTTTGAGCAAAAGGCTGCACACACGCAATTCAAGTTGCTCTGATTGTCATTTAGAGTTACGTTATAGGATTATTCAACAACAAGTCAAAATGTGCTTGTGAAAGGCAGAAAACAACACTTTGATAGTTTGATATAACTTGAGAACGAATGCAAAAAACAGTCCACTCTAAGAACAGGCCGCTTGGACACTTTCAGAACAGCTCTGTTAATGACTGAAAACAGCTCTCGAAGAGATTGTCAAAAGAGACTCCGAAAACGAAACGTTGATCACTTTTGAGCAAAAGGCTGCACACACGCAATTCAAGTTGCTCTGATTGTCATTTAGAGTTACATTATAGGATTATTCAACAACAAGTCAAAATGTGCTCGTGAAAGGCAGAAAACAACACTTTGATAGTTTGATATAACTTGAGAACGAATGCAAAAAACAGTCCACTCTAAGAACAGGCCGCTTGGACACTTTCAGAACAGCTCTGTTAATGACTGAAAACAACTCTCGAAGAGATTGTCAAAAGAGACTCTGAAAACGAAACGTTGATCACTTTTGAGCAAAAGGCTGCACACACGCAATTCAAGTTGCTCTGATTGTCATTTAGAGTTACATTATAGGATTATTCAACAACAAGTCAAAATGTGCTCGTGAAAGGCAGAAAACAACACTTTGATAGTTTGATATAACTTGGGAACGAATGCAAAAAACAGTCCACTCTCAGAACAGGCCGCTTGGACACTTTCAGAACAGCTCTGTTAATGACTGAAAACAGCTCTCGAAGAGATTGTCAAAAGAGACTCCGAAAACGAAACGTTGATCACTTTTGAGCAAAAGGCTGCACACACGCAATTCAAGTTGCTCTGATTGTCATTTAGAGTTACGTTATAGGATTATTCAACAACAAGTCAAAATGTGCTCGTGAAAGGCAGAAAACAACACTTTGATAGTTTGATATAACTTGAGAACGAATGCAAAAAACAGTCCACTCTAAGAACAGGCCGCTTGGACACTTTCAGAAAAGCTCTGTTAATGACTGAAAACAGCTCTCGAAGAGATTGTCAAAAGAGACTCTGAAAACGAAACGTTGATCACTTTTGAGCAAAAGGCTGCACACACGCAATTCAAGTTGCTCTGATTGTCATTTAGAGTTACATTATAGGATTATTCAACAACAAGTCAAAATGTGCTCGTGAAAGGCAGAAAACAACACTTTGATAGTTTGATATAACTTGAGACCGAATGCAAAAAACAGTCCACTCTCAGAACAGGCCGCTTGGACACTTTCAGAACAGCTCTGTTAATGACTGAAAACAGCTCTCGAAGAGATTGTCAAAAGAGACTCCGAAAACGAAACGTTGATCACTTTTGAGCAAAAGGCTGCACACACGCAATTCAAGTTGCTCTGATTGTCATTTAGAGTTACATTATAGGAGCATTCAGCAACAAGTCAAAATGTGCTCCAGAAAAGCAGAAAACAACACTGATAGAACTTGAGAACGAATGCAAAAACAGTCCACTCTCAGAACAGGCCGCTTGGACACTTTCAGAACAGCTCTGTTAATGACTGAAAACAGCTCTCGAAGAGATTGTCAAAAGAGACTCTGAAAACGAAACGTTGATTACTTTTGAGCAAAAGGCTGCACACACGCAATTCAAGTTGCTCTGATTGTCATTTAGAGTAACATTATAGGATTATTCAACAACAAGTCAAAATGTGCTCGTGAAAGGCAGAAAACAACACTTTGATAGTTTGATTTAACTTTAGAACGAATGCAAAAAACAGTCCACTCTAAGAACAGGCCGCTTGGACACTTTCAGAACAGCTCTGTTAATGACTGAAAACAGCTCTCGAAGAGATTGTCAAAAGAGACTCTGAAAACGAAACGTTGATTACTTTTGAGCAAAAGGCTGCACACACGCAATTCAAGTTGCTCTGATTGTCATTTAGAGTAACATTATAGGATTATTCAACAACAAGTCAAAATGTGCTCGTGAAAGGCAGAAAACAACACTTTGATAGTTTGATATAACTTGAGAACGAATGCAAAAAACAGTCCACTCTAAGAACAGGCCGCTTGGACACTTTCAGAACAGCTCTGTTAATGACTGAAAACAGCTCTCGAAGAGATTGTCAAAAGAGACTCTGAAAACGAAACGTTGATCACTTTTGAGCAAAAAGCTGCACACACGCAATTCAAGTTGCTCTGGTTGTCATTTAGAGTTACATTATAGGATTATTCAACAACAAGTCAAAATGTGCTCGTGAAAGGCAGAAAACAACACTTTGATAGTTTGATATAACTTGAGAACGAATGCAAAAAACAGTCCACTCTCAGAACAGGCCGCTTGGACACTTTCAGAACAGCTCTGTTAATGACTGAAAACAGCTCTCGAAGAGATTGTCAAAAGAGACTCCGAAAACGAAACGTTGATCACTTTTGAGCAAAAGGCTGCACACACGCAATTCAAGTTGCTCTGATTGTCATTTAGAGTTACGTTATAGGATTATTCAACAACAAGTCAAAATGTGCTCGTGAAAGGCAGAAAACAACACTTTGATAGTTTGATATAACTTGAGAACGAATGCAAAAAACAGTCCACTCTAAGAACAGGCCGCTTGGACACTTTCAGAACAGCTCTGTTAATGACTGAAAACAGCTCTCGAAGAGATTGTCAAAAGAGACTCCGAAAACGAAACGTTGATCACTTTTGAGCAAAAGGCTGCACACACGCAATTCAAGTTGCTCTGATTGTCATTTAGAGTTACATTATAGGATTATTCAACAACAAGTCAAAATGTGCTCGTGAAAGGCAGAAAACAACACTTTGATAGTTTGATATAACTTGAGAACGAATGCAAAAAACAGTCCACTCTCAGAACAGGCCGCTTGGACACTTTCAGAACAGCTCTGTTAATGACTGAAAACAGCTCTCGAAGAGATTGTCAAAAGAGACTCCGAAAACGAAACGTTGATCACTTATGAGCAAAAGGCTGCACACACGCAATTCAAGTTGCTCTGATTGTCATTTAGAGTTACATTATAGGATTATTCAACAACAAGTCAAAATGTGCTCGTGAAAGGCAGAAAACAACACTTTGATAGTTTGATATAACTTGAGAACGAATGCAAAAAACAGTCCACTCTAAGAACAGGCCGCTTGGACACTTTCAGAACAGCTCTGTTAATGACTGAAAACAACTCTCGAAGAGATTGTCAAAAGAGACTCTGAAAACGAAACGTTGATCACTTTTGAGCAAAAGGCTGCACACACGCAATTCAAGTTGCTCTGATTGTCATTTAGAGTTACATTATAGGATTATTCAACAACAAGTCAAAATGTGCTCGTGAAAGGCAGAAAACAACACTTTGATAGTTTGATATAACTTGGGAACGAATGCAAAAAACAGTCCACTCTCAGAACAGGCCGCTTGGACACTTTCAGAACAGCTCTGTTAATGACTGAAAACAGCTCTCGAAGAGATTGTCAAAAGAGACTCCGAAAACGAAACGTTGATCACTTTTGAGCAAAAGGCTGCACACACGCAATTCAAGTTGCTCTGATTGTCATTTAGAGTTACGTTATAGGATTATTCAACAACAAGTCAAAATGTGCTCGTGAAAGGCAGAAAACAACACTTTGATAGTTTGATATAACTTGAGAACGAATGCAAAAAACAGTCCACTCTAAGAACAGGCCGCTTGGACACTTTCAGAAAAGCTCTGTTAATGACTGAAAACAGCTCTCGAAGAGATTGTCAAAAGAGACTCTGAAAACGAAACGTTGATCACTTTTGAGCAAAAGGCTGCACACACGCAATTCAAGTTGCTCTGATTGTCATTTAGAGTTACATTATAGGATTATTCAACAACAAGTCAAAATGTGCTCGTGAAAGGCAGAAAACAACACTTTGATAGTTTGATATAACTTGAGAACGAATGCAAAAAACAGTCCACTCTCAGAACAGGCCGCTTGGACACTTTCAGAACAGCTCTGTTAATGACTGAAAACAGCTCTCGAAGAGATTGTCAAAAGAGACTCCGAAAACGAAACGTTGATCACTTTTGAGCAAAAGGCTGCACACACGCAATTCAAGTTGCTCTGATTGTCATTTAGAGTTACATTATAGGATTATTCAACAACAAGTCAAAATGTGCTCGTAAAAGGCAGAAAACAACACTTTGATAGTTTGATATAACTTGGGAACGAATGCAAAAAACAGTCCACTCTCAGAACAGGCCGCTTGGACACTTTCAGAACAGCTCTGTTAATGACTGAAAACAGCTCTCGAAGAGATTGTCAAAAGAGACTCCGAAAACGAAACGTTGATCACTTTTGAGCAAAAGGCTGCACACACGCAATTCAAGTTGCTCTGATTGTCATTTAGAGTTACGTTATAGGATTATTCAAGAACAAGTCAAAATGTGCTCGTGAAAGGCAGAAAACAACACTTTGATAGTTTGATATAACTTGAGAACGAATGCAAAAAACAGTCCACTCTAAGAACAGGCCGCTTGGACACTTTCAGAAAAGCTCTGTTAATGACTGAAAACAGCTCTCGAAGAGATTGTCAAAAGAGACTCTGAAAACGAAACGTTGATCACTTTTGAGCAAAAGGCTGCACACACGCAATTCAAGTTGCTCTGATTGTCATTTAGAGTTACATTATAGGATTATTCAACAACAAGTCAAAATGTGCTCGTGAAAGGCAGAAAACAACACTTTGATAGTTTGATATAACTTGAGAACGAATGCAAAAAACAGTCCACTCTCAGAACAGGCCGCTTGGACACTTTCAGAACAGCTCTGTTAATGACTGAAAACAGCTCTCGAAGAGATTGTCAAAAGAGACTCCGAAAACGAAACGTTGATTACTTTTGAGCAAAAGGCTGCACACACGCAATTCAAGTTGCTCTGATTGTCATTTAGAGTAACATTATAGGATTATTCAACAACAAGTCAAAATGTGCTCGTGAAAGGCAGAAAACAACACTTTGATAGTTTGATTTAACTTGAGAACGAATGCAAAAAACAGTCCACTCTAAGAACAGGCCGCTTGGACACTTTCAGAACAGCTCTGTTAATGACTGAAAACAGCTCTCGAAGAGATTGTCAAAAGAGACTCTGAAAACGAAACGTTGATTACTTTTGAGCAAAAGGCTGCACACACGCAATTCAAGTTGCTCTGATTGTCATTTAGAGTAACATTATAGGATTATTCAACAACAAGTCAAAATGTGCTCGTGAAAGGCAGAAAACAACACTTTGATAGTTTGATATAACTTGAGAACGAATGCAAAAAACAGTCCACTCTAAGAACAGGCCGCTTGGACACTTTCAGAACAGCTCTGTTAATGACTGAAAACAGCTCTCGAAGAGATTGTCAAAAGAGACTCTGAAAACGAAACGTTGATCACTTTTGAGCAAAAAGCTGCACACACGCAATTCAAGTTGCTCTGGTTGTCATTTAGAGTTACATTATAGGATTATTCAACAACAAGTCAAAATGTGCTCGTGAAAGGCAGAAAACAACACTTTGATAGTTTGATATAACTTGAGAACGAATGCAAAAAACAGTCCACTCTCAGAACAGGCCGCTTGGACACTTTCAGAACAGCTCTGTTAATGACTGAAAACAGCTCTCGAAGAGATTGTCAAAAGAGACTCCGAAAACGAAACGTTGATCACTTTTGAGCAAAAGGCTGCACACACGCAATTCAAGTTGCTCTGATTGTCATTTAGAGTTACGTTATAGGATTATTCAACAACAAGTCAAAATGTGCTCGTGAAAGGCAGAAAACAACACTTTGATAGTTTGATATAACTTGAGAACGAATGCAAAAAACAGTCCACTCTAAGAACAGGCCGCTTGGACACTTTCAGAACAGCTCTGTTAATGACTGAAAACAGCTCTCGAAGAGATTGTCAAAAGAGACTCCGAAAACGAAACGTTGATCACTTTTGAGCAAAAGGCTGCACACACGCAATTCAAGTTGCTCTGATTGTCATTTAGAGTTACATTATAGGATTATTCAACAACAAGTCAAAATGTGCTCGTGAAAGGCAGAAAACAACACTTTGATAGTTTGATATAACTTGAGAACGAATGCAAAAAACAGTCCACTCTAAGAACAGGCCGCTTGGACACTTTCAGAACAGCTCTGTTAATGACTGAAAACAACTCTCGAAGAGATTGTCAAAAGAGACTCTGAAAACGAAACGTTGATCACTTTTGAGCAAAAGGCTGCACACACGCAATTCAAGTTGCTCTGATTGTCATTTAGAGTTACATTATAGGATTATTCAACAACAAGTCAAAATGTGCTCGTGAAAGGCAGAAAACAACACTTTGATAGTTTGATATAACTTGGGAACGAATGCAAAAAACAGTCCACTCTCAGAACAGGCCGCTTGGACACTTTCAGAACAGCTCTGTTAATGACTGAAAACAGCTCTCGAAGAGATTGTCAAAAGAGACTCCGAAAACGAAACGTTGATCACTTTTGAGCAAAAGGCTGCACACACGCAATTCAAGTTGCTCTGATTGTCATTTAGAGTTACGTTATAGGATTATTCAACAACAAGTCAAAATGTGCTCGTGAAAGGCAGAAAACAACACTTTGATAGTTTGATATAACTTGAGAACGAATGCAAAAAACAGTCCACTCTAAGAACAGGCCGCTTGGACACTTTCAGAAAAGCTCTGTTAATGACTGAAAACAGCTCTCGAAGAGATTGTCAAAAGAGACTCTGAAAACGAAACGTTGATCACTTTTGAGCAAAAGGCTGCACACACGCAATTCAAGTTGCTCTGATTGTCATTTAGAGTTACATTATAGGATTATTCAACAACAAGTCAAAATGTGCTCGTGAAAGGCAGAAAACAACACTTTGATAGTTTGATATAACTTGAGAACGAATGCAAAAAACAGTCCACTCTCAGAACAGGCCGCTTGGACACTTTCAGAACAGCTCTGTTAATGACTGAAAACAGCTCTCGAAGAGATTGTCAAAAGAGACTCCGAAAACGAAACGTTGATCACTTTTGAGCAAAAGGCTGCACACACGCAATTCAAGTTGCTCTGATTGTCATTTAGAGTTACATTATAGGATTATTCAACAACAAGTCAAAATGTGCTCGTGAAAGGCAGAAAACAACACTTTGATAGTTTGATATAACTTGAGACCGAATGCAAAAAACAGTCCACTCTCAGAACAGGCCGCTTGGACACTTTCAGAACAGCTCTGTTAATGACTGAAAACAGCTCTCGAAGAGATTGTCAAAAGAGACTCCGAAAACGAAACGTTGATCACTTTTGAGCAAAAGGCTGCACACACGCAATTCAAGTTGCTCTGATTGTCATTTAGAGTTACATTATAGGAGCATTCAGCAACAAGTCAAAATGTGCTCCAGAAAAGCAGAAAACAACACTGATAGAACTTGAGAACGAATGCAAAAACAGTCCACTCTCAGAACAGGCCGCTTGGACACTTTCAGAACAGCTCTGTTAATGACTGAAAACAGCTCTCGAAGAGATTGTCAAAAGAGACTCTGAAAACGAAACGTTGATTACTTTTGAGCAAAAGGCTGCACACACGCAATTCAAGTTGCTCTGATTGTCATTTAGAGTAACATTATAGGATTATTCAACAACAAGTCAAAATGTGCTCGTGAAAGGCAGAAAACAACACTTTGATAGTTTGATTTAACTTTAGAACGAATGCAAAAAACAGTCCACTCTAAGAACAGGCCGCTTGGACACTTTCAGAACAGCTCTGTTAATGACTGAAAACAGCTCTCGAAGAGATTGTCAAAAGAGACTCTGAAAACGAAACGTTGATTACTTTTGAGCAAAAGGCTGCACACACGCAATTCAAGTTGCTCTGATTGTCATTTAGAGTAACATTATAGGATTATTCAACAACAAGTCAAAATGTGCTCGTGAAAGGCAGAAAACAACACTTTGATAGTTTGATATAACTTGAGAACGAATGCAAAAAACAGTCCACTCTAAGAACAGGCCGCTTGGACACTTTCAGAACAGCTCTGTTAATGACTGAAAACAGCTCTCGAAGAGATTGTCAAAAGAGACTCTGAAAACGAAACGTTGATCACTTTTGAGCAAAAAGCTGCACACACGCAATTCAAGTTGCTCTGGTTGTCATTTAGAGTTACATTATAGGATTATTCAACAACAAGTCAAAATGTGCTCGTGAAAGGCAGAAAACAACACTTTGATAGTTTGATATAACTTGAGAACGAATGCAAAAAACAGTCCACTCTCAGAACAGGCCGCTTGGACACTTTCAGAACAGCTCTGTTAATGACTGAAAACAGCTCTCGAAGAGATTGTCAAAAGAGACTCCGAAAACGAAACGTTGATCACTTTTGAGCAAAAGGCTGCACACACGCAATTCAAGTTGCTCTGATTGTCATTTAGAGTTACGTTATAGGATTATTCAACAACAAGTCAAAATGTGCTCGTGAAAGGCAGAAAACAACACTTTGATAGTTTGATATAACTTGAGAACGAATGCAAAAAACAGTCCACTCTAAGAACAGGCCGCTTGGACACTTTCAGAACAGCTCTGTTAATGACTGAAAACAGCTCTCGAAGAGATTGTCAAAAGAGACTCCGAAAACGAAACGTTGATCACTTTTGAGCAAAAGGCTGCACACACGCAATTCAAGTTGCTCTGATTGTCATTTAGAGTTACATTATAGGATTATTCAACAACAAGTCAAAATGTGCTCGTGAAAGGCAGAAAACAACACTTTGATAGTTTGATATAACTTGAGAACGAATGCAAAAAACAGTCCACTCTCAGAACAGGCCGCTTGGACACTTTCAGAACAGCTCTGTTAATGACTGAAAACAGCTCTCGAAGAGATTGTCAAAAGAGACTCCGAAAACGAAACGTTGATCACTTATGAGCAAAAGGCTGCACACACGCAATTCAAGTTGCTCTGATTGTCATTTAGAGTTACATTATAGGATTATTCAACAACAAGTCAAAATGTGCTCGTGAAAGGCAGAAAACAACACTTTGATAGTTTGATATAACTTGAGAACGAATGCAAAAAACAGTCCACTCTAAGAACAGGCCGCTTGGACACTTTCAGAACAGCTCTGTTAATGACTGAAAACAACTCTCGAAGAGATTGTCAAAAGAGACTCTGAAAACGAAACGTTGATCACTTTTGAGCAAAAGGCTGCACACACGCAATTCAAGTTGCTCTGATTGTCATTTAGAGTTACATTATAGGATTATTCAACAACAAGTCAAAATGTGCTCGTGAAAGGCAGAAAACAACACTTTGATAGTTTGATATAACTTGGGAACGAATGCAAAAAACAGTCCACTCTCAGAACAGGCCGCTTGGACACTTTCAGAACAGCTCTGTTAATGACTGAAAACAGCTCTCGAAGAGATTGTCAAAAGAGACTCCGAAAACGAAACGTTGATCACTTTTGAGCAAAAGGCTGCACACACGCAATTCAAGTTGCTCTGATTGTCATTTAGAGTTACGTTATAGGATTATTCAACAACAAGTCAAAATGTGCTCGTGAAAGGCAGAAAACAACACTTTGATAGTTTGATATAACTTGAGAACGAATGCAAAAAACAGTCCACTCTAAGAACAGGCCGCTTGGACACTTTCAGAAAAGCTCTGTTAATGACTGAAAACAGCTCTCGAAGAGATTGTCAAAAGAGACTCTGAAAACGAAACGTTGATCACTTTTGAGCAAAAGGCTGCACACACGCAATTCAAGTTGCTCTGATTGTCATTTAGAGTTACATTATAGGATTATTCAACAACAAGTCAAAATGTGCTCGTGAAAGGCAGAAAACAACACTTTGATAGTTTGATATAACTTGAGAACGAATGCAAAAAACAGTCCACTCTCAGAACAGGCCGCTTGGACACTTTCAGAACAGCTCTGTTAATGACTGAAAACAGCTCTCGAAGAGATTGTCAAAAGAGACTCCGAAAACGAAACGTTGATCACTTTTGAGCAAAAGGCTGCACACACGCAATTCAAGTTGCTCTGATTGTCATTTAGAGTTACATTATAGGATTATTCAACAACAAGTCAAAATGTGCTCGTGAAAGGCAGAAAACAACACTTTGATAGTTTGATATAACTTGGGAACGAATGCAAAAAACAGTCCACTCTCAGAACAGGCCGCTTGGACACTTTCAGAACAGCTCTGTTAATGACTGAAAACAGCTCTCGAAGAGATTGTCAAAAGAGACTCCGAAAACGAAACGTTGATCACTTTTGAGCAAAAGGCTGCACACACGCAATTCAAGTTGCTCTGATTGTCATTTAGAGTTACGTTATAGGATTATTCAACAACAAGTCAAAATGTGCTCGTGAAAGGCAGAAAACAACACTTTGATAGTTTGATATAACTTGAGAACGAATGCAAAAAACAGTCCACTCTAAGAACAGGCCGCTTGGACACTTTCAGAAAAGCTCTGTTAATGACTGAAAACAGCTCTCGAAGAGATTGTCAAAAGAGACTCTGAAAACGAAACGTTGATCACTTTTGAGCAAAAGGCTGCACACACGCAATTCAAGTTGCTCTGATTGTCATTTAGAGTTACATTATAGGATTATTCAACAACAAGTCAAAATGTGCTCGTGAAAGGCAGAAAACAACACTTTGATAGTTTGATATAACTTGAGAACGAATGCAAAAAACAGTCCACTCTCAGAACAGGCCGCTTGGACACTTTCAGAACAGCTCTGTTAATGACTGAAAACAGCTCTCGAAGAGATTGTCAAAAGAGACTCCGAAAACGAAACGTTGATCACTTTTGAGCAAAAGGCTGCACACACGCAATTCAAGTTGCTCTGATTGTCATTTAGAGTTACATTATAGGATTATTCAACAACAAGTCAAAATGTGCTCGTGAAAGGCAGAAAACAACACTTTGATAGTTTGATATAACTTGAGAACGAATGCAAAAAACAGTCCACTCTAAGAACAGGCCGCTTGGACACTTTCAGAACAGCGCTGTTAATGACTGAAAACAGCTCTCGAAGAGATTGTCAAAAGAGACTCCGAAAAAGAAACTTTGATCAATTTTGAGCAAAAGGCTGCACACACGCAATTCAAGTTGCTCTGATTGTCATTTAGAGTTACATTATAGGATTATTCAACAACAAGTCAAAATGTGCTCGTGAAAGGCAGAAAACAACACTTTGATAGTTTGATATAACTTGAGAACGAATGCAAAAAACAGTCCACTCTAAGAACAGGCCGCTTGGACACTTTCAGAACAGCTCTGTTAATGACTGAAAACAGCTCTCGAAGAGATTGTCAAAAGAGACTCCGAAAACGAAACGTTGATCACTTTTGAGCAAAAGGCTGCACACACGTAATTCAAGTTGCTCTGATTGTCATTTAGAGTTACATTATAGGAGCATTCAGCAACAAGTCAAAATGTGCTCCAGAAAAGCAGAAAACAACACTGATAGAACTTGAGAACGAATGCAAAAACAGTCCACTCTCAGAACAGGCCGCTTGGACACTTTCAGAACAGCTCTGTTAATGACTGAAAACAGCTCTCGAAGAGATTGTCAAAAGAGACTCTGAAAACGAAACGTTGATTACTTTTGAGCAAAAGGCTGCACACACGCAATTCAAGTTGCTCTGATTGTCATTTAGAGTAACATTATAGGATTATTCAACAACAAGTCAAAATGTGCTCGTGAAAGGCAGAAAACAACACTTTGATAGTTTGATATAACTTGAGAACGAATGCAAAAAACAGTCCACTCTAAGAATAGGCCGCTTGGACACTTTCAGAACAGCTCTGTTAATGACTGAAAACAGCTCTCGAAGAGATTGTCAAAAGAGACTCCGAAAACGAAACGTTGATCACTTTTGAGCAAAAGGCTGCACACACGCAATTCAAGTTGCTCTGATTGTCATTTAGAGTTACATTATAGGATTATTCAACAACAAGTCAAAATGTGCTCGTGAAAGGCAGAAAACAACACTTTGATAGTTTGATATAACTTGAGAACGAATGCAAAAAACTGTCCACTCTAAGAACAGGCCGCTTGGACACTTTCAGAACAGCTCTGTTAATGACTGAAAACAGCTCTCGAAGAGATTGTCAAAAGAGACTCTGAAAACGAAACGTTGATTACTTTTGAGCAAAAGGCTGCACACACGCAATTCAAGTTGCTCTGATTGTCATTTAGAGTAACATTATAGGATTATTCAACAACAAGTCAAAATGTGCTCGTGAAAGGCAGAAAACAACACTTTGATAGTTTGATATAACTTGAGAACGAATGCAAAAAACAGTCCACTCTAAGAACAGGCCGCTTGGACACTTTCAGAACAGCTCTGTTAATGACTGAAAACAGCTCTCGAAGAGATTGTCAAAAGAGACTCTGAAAACGAAACGTTGATCACTTTTGAGCAAAAGGCTGCACACACGCAATTCAAGTTGCTCTGATTGTCATTTAGAGTTACATTATAGGATTATTCAACAACAAGTCAAAATGTGCTCGTGAAAGGCAGAAAACAACACTTTGATAGTTTGATATAACTTGAGAACGAATGCAAAAAACAGTCCACTCTAAGAACAGGCCGCTTGGACACTTTCAGAACAGCTCTGTTAATGACTGAAAACATCTCTCGAAGAGATTGTCAAAAGAGACTCCGAAAACGAAACGTTGATCACTTTTGAGCAAAAGGCTGCACACACGCAATTCAAGTTGCTCTGATTGTCATTTAGAGTTACATTATAGGAGCATTCAGCAACAAGTCAAAATGTGCTCCAGAAAAGCAGAAAACAACACTGATAGAACTTGAGAACGAATGCAAAAAACAGTCCACTCTCAGAACAGGCCGCTTGGACACTTTCAGAACAGCTCTGTTAATGACTGAAAACAGCTCTCGAAGAGATTGTGAAAAGAGACTCTGAAAACGAAACGTTGATCACTTTTGAGCAAAAGGCTGCACACACGCAATTCAAGTTGCTCTGATTGTCATTTAGAGTTACATTATAGGATTATTCAACAACAAGTCAAAATGTGCTCGTGAAAGGCAGAAAACAACACTTTGATAGTTTGATATAACTTGAGAACGAATGCAAAAAACACTCCACTCTAAGAACAGGCCGCTTGGACACTTTCAGAACAGCTCTGTTAATGACTGAAAACAGCTCTCGAAGAGATTGTCAAAAGAGACTCCGAAAACGAAACGTTGATCACTTTTGAGCAAAAGGCTGCACACACGCAATTCAAGTTGCTCTGATTGTCATTTAAAGTTACATTATAGGATTATTCAACAACAAGTTAAAATGTGCTCGTGAAAGGCAGAAAACAACACTTTGATAGTTTGATATAACTTGAGAACGAATGCAAAAAACAGTCCACTCTAAGAACAGGCCGCTTGGACACTTTCAGAACAGCGCTGTTAATGACTGAAAACAGCTCTCGAAGAGATTGTCAAAAGAGACTCCGAAAACGAAACTTTGATCACTTTTGAGCAAAAGGCTGCACACACGCAATTCAAGTTGCTCTGATTGTCATTTAGAGTTACATTATAGGATTATTCAACAACAAGTCAAAATGTGCTCGTGAAAGGCAGAAAACAACACTTTGATAGTTTGATATAACTTGAGAACGAATGCAAAAAACAGTCCACTCTAAGAACAGGCCGCTTGGACACTTTCAGAACAGCTCTGTTAATGACTGAAAACAGCTCTCGAAGAGATTGTCAAAAGAGACTCCGAAAACGAAACGTTGATCACTTTTGAGCAAAAGGCTGCAACCACGCAATTCAAGTTGCTCTGATTGTCATTTAGAGTTACATTATAGGATTATTCAACAACAAGTCAAAATGTGCTCGTGAAAGGCAGAAAACAACACTTTGATAGTTTGATATAACTTGAGAACGAATGCAAAAAACAGTCCACTCTCAGAACAGGCCGCTTGGACACTTTCAGAACAGCTCTGTTAATGACTGAAAACAGCTCTCGAAGAGATTGTCAAAAGAGACTCCGAAAACGAAACGTTGATCACTTATGAGCAAAAGGCTGCACACACGCAATTCAAGTTGCTCTGATTGTCATTTAGAGTTACATTATAGGATTATTCAACAACAAGTCAAAATGTGCTCGTGAAAGGCAGAAAACAACACTTTGATAGTTTGATATAACTTGAGAACGAATGCAAAAAACAGTCCACTCTAAGAACAGGCCGCTTGGACACTTTCAGAACAGCTCTGTTAATGACTGAAAACAACTCTCGAAGAGATTGTCAAAAGAGACTCTGAAAACGAAACGTTGATCACTTTTGAGCAAAAGGCTGCACACACGCAATTCAAGTTGCTCTGATTGTCATTTAGAGTTACATTATAGGATTATTCAACAACAAGTCAAAATGTGCTCGTGAAAGGCAGAAAACAACACTTTGATAGTTTGATATAACTTGGGAACGAATGCAAAAAACAGTCCACTCTCAGAACAGGCCGCTTGGACACTTTCAGAACAGCTCTGTTAATGACTGAAAACAGCTCTCGAAGAGATTGTCAAAAGAGACTCCGAAAACGAAACGTTGATCACTTTTGAGCAAAAGGCTGCACACACGCAATTCAAGTTGCTCTGATTGTCATTTAGAGTTACGTTATAGGATTATTCAACAACAAGTCAAAATGTGCTCGTGAAAGGCAGAAAACAACACTTTGATAGTTTGATATAACTTGAGAACGAATGCAAAAAACAGTCCACTCTAAGAACAGGCCGCTTGGACACTTTCAGAAAAGCTCTGTTAATGACTGAAAACAGCTCTCGAAGAGATTGTCAAAAGAGACTCTGAAAACGAAACGTTGATCACTTTTGAGCAAAAGGCTGCACACACGCAATTCAAGTTGCTCTGATTGTCATTTAGAGTTACATTATAGGATTATTCAACAACAAGTCAAAATGTGCTCGTGAAAGGCAGAAAACAACACTTTGATAGTTTGATATAACTTGAGAACGAATGCAAAAAACAGTCCACTCTCAGAACAGGCCGCTTGGACACTTTCAGAACAGCTCTGTTAATGACTGAAAACAGCTCTCGAAGAGATTGTCAAAAGAGACTCCGAAAACGAAACGTTGATCACTTTTGAGCAAAAGGCTGCACACACGCAATTCAAGTTGCTCTGATTGTCATTTAGAGTTACATTATAGGATTATTCAACAACAAGTCAAAATGTGCTCGTGAAAGGCAGAAAACAACACTTTGATAGTTTGATATAACTTGAGAACGAATGCAAAAAACAGTCCACTCTCAGAACAGGCCGCTTGGACACTTTCAGAACAGCTCTGTTAATGACTGAAAACAGCTCTCGAAGAGATTGTCAAAAGAGACTCCGAAAACGAAACGTTGATCACTTTTGAGCAAAAGGCTGCACACACGCAATTCAAGTTGCTCTGATTGTCATTTAGAGTTACGTTATAGGATTATTCAACAACAAGTCAAAATGTGCTCGTGAAAGGCAGAAAACAACACTTTGATAGTTTGATATAACTTGAGAACGAATGCAAAAAACAGTCCACTCTAAGAACAGGCCGCTTGGACACTTTCAGAACAGCTCTGTTAATGACTGAAAACAACTCTCGAAGAGATTGTCAAAAGAGACTCTGAAAACGAAACGTTGATCACTTTTGAGCAAAAGGCTGCACACACGCAATTCAAGTTGCTCTGATTGTCATTTAGAGTTACATTATAGGATTATTCAACAACAAGTCAAAATGTGCTCGTGAAAGGCAGAAAACAACACTTTGATAGTTTGATATAACTTGGGAACGAATGCAAAAAACAGTCCACTCTCAGAACAGGCCGCTTGGACACTTTCAGAACAGCTCTGTTAATGACTGAAAACAGCTCTCGAAGAGATTGTCAAAAGAGACTCCGAAAACGAAACGTTGATCACTTTTGAGCAAAAGGCTGCACACACGCAATTCAAGTTGCTCTGATTGTCATTTAGAGTTACGTTATAGGATTATTCAACAACAAGTCAAAATGTGCTCGTGAAAGGCAGAAAACAACACTTTGATAGTTTGATATAACTTGAGAACGAATGCAAAAAACAGTCCACTCTAAGAACAGGCCGCTTGGACACTTTCAGAAAAGCTCTGTTAATGACTGAAAACAGCTCTCGAAGAGATTGTCAAAAGAGACTCTGAAAACGAAACGTTGATCACTTTTGAGCAAAAGGCTGCACACACGCAATTCAAGTTGCTCTGATTGTCATTTAGAGTTACATTATAGGATTATTCAACAACAAGTCAAAATGTGCTCGTGAAAGGCAGAAAACAACACTTTGATAGTTTGATATAACTTGAGAACGAATGCAAAAAACAGTCCACTCTCAGAACAGGCCGCTTGGACACTTTCAGAACAGCTCTGTTAATGACTGAAAACAGCTCTCGAAGAGATTGTCAAAAGAGACTCCGAAAACGAAACGTTGATCACTTTTGAGCAAAAGGCTGCACACACGCAATTCAAGTTGCTCTGATTGTCATTTAGAGTTACGTTATAGGATTATTCAACAACAAGTCAAAATGTGCTCGTGAAAGGCAGAAAACAACACTTTGATAGTTTGATATAACTTGAGAACGAATGCAAAAAACAGTCCACTCTAAGAACAGGCCGCTTGGACACTTTCAGAACAGCTCTGTTAATGACTGAAAACAGCTCTCGAAGAGATTGTCAAAAGAGACTCTGAAAACGAAACGTTGATCACTTTTGAGCAAAAGGCTGCACACACGCAATTCAAGTTGCTCTGATTGTCATTTAGAGTTACATTATAGGATTATTCAACAACAAGTCAAAATGTGCTCGTGAAAGGCAGAAAACAACACTTTGATAGTTTGATATAACTTGAGAACGAATGCAAAAAACAGTCCACTCTAAGAACAGGCCGCTTGGACACTTTCAGAACAGCTCTGTTAATGACTGAAAACAGCTCTCGAAGAGATTGTCAAAAGAGACTCCGAAAACGAAACGTTGATCACTTTTGAGCAAAAGGCTGCACACACGCAATTCAAGTTGCTCTGATTGTCATTTAGAGTTACATTATAGGATTATTCAACAACAAGTCAAAATGTGCTCGTGAAAGGCAGAAAACAACACTTTGATAGTTTGATATAACTTGAGAACGAATGCAAAAAACAGTCCACTCTCAGAACAGGCCGCTTGGACACTTTCAGAACAGCTCTGTTAATGACTGAAAACAGCTCTCGAAGAGATTGTCAAAAGAGACTCCGAAAACGAAACGTTGATCACTTTTGAGCAAAAGGCTGCACACACGCAATTCAAGTTGCTCTGATTGTCATTTAGAGTTACATTATAGGA
Source organism: Nansenia antarctica (assembly GCF_963989245.1). Classification (NCBI taxonomy): domain Eukaryota; kingdom Metazoa; phylum Chordata; class Actinopteri; order Argentiniformes; family Microstomatidae; genus Nansenia; species Nansenia antarctica. The sequence continues at coordinate 185,704 of NW_027662408.1, read as the reverse complement.
TTATTCAACAACAAGTCAAAATGTGCTCGTGAAAGGCAGAAAACAACACTTTGATAGTTTGATATAACTTGAGAACGAATGCAAAAAACAGTCCACTCTAAGAACAGGCCGCTTGGACACTTTCAGAACAGCTCTGTTAATGACTGAAAACAGCTCTCGAAGAGATTGTCAAAAGAGACTCCGAAAACGAAACGTTGATCACTTTTGAGCAAAAGGCTGCACACACGCAATTCAAGTTGCTCTGATTGTCATTTAGAGTTACATTATAGGATTATTCAACAACAAGTCAAAATGTGCTCGTGAAAGGCAGAAAATAACACTTTGATAGTTTGATATAACTTGAGAACGAATGCAAAAAACAGTCCACTCTAAGAACAGGCCGCTTGGACACTTTCAGAACAGCTCTGTTAATGACTGAAAACAGCTCTCGAAGAGATTGTCAAAAGAGACTCCGAAAACGAAACGTTGATCACTTTTGAGCAAAAGGCTGCACACACGCAATTCAAGTTGCTCTGATTGTCATTTAGAGTTACGTTATAGGATTATTCAACAACAAGTCAAAATGTGCTCGTGAAAGGCAGAAAACAACACTTTGATAGTTTGATATAACTTGAGAACGAATGCAAAAAACAGTCCACTCTAAGAACAGGCCGCTTGGACACTTTCAGAAAAGCTCTGTTAATGACTGAAAACAGCTCTCGAAGAGATTGTCAAAAGAGACTCTGAAAACGAAACGTTGATCACTTTTGAGCAAAAGGCTGCACACACGCAATTCAAGTTGCTCTGATTGTCATTTAGAGTTACATTATAGGATTATTCAACAACAAGTCAAAATGTGCTCGTGAAAGGCAGAAAACAACACTTTGATAGTTTGATATAACTTGAGAACGAATGCAAAAAACAGTCCACTCTCAGAACAGGCCGCTTGGACACTTTCAGAACAGCTCTGTTAATGACTGAAAACAGCTCTCGAAGAGATTGTCAAAAGAGACTCCGAAAACGAAACGTTGATCACTTTTGAGCAAAAGGCTGCACACACGCAATTCAAGTTGCTCTGATTGTCATTTAGAGTTACATTATAGGATTATTCAACAACAAGTCAAAATGTGCTCGTGAAAGGCAGAAAACAACACTTTGATAGTTTGATATAACTTGAGAACGAATGCAAAAAACAGTCCACTCTCAGAACAGGCCGCTTGGACACTTTCAGAACAGCTCTGTTAATGACTGAAAACAGCTCTCGAAGAGATTGTCAAAAGAGACTCCGAAAACGAAACGTTGATCACTTTTGAGCAAAAGGCTGCACACACGCAATTCAAGTTGCTCTGATTGTCATTTAGAGTTACATTATAGGATTATTCAACAACAAGTCAAAATGTGCTCGTGAAAGGCAGAAAACAACACTTTGATAGTTTGATATAACTTGAGAACGAATGCAAAAAACAGTCCACTCTAAGAACAGGCCGCTTGGACACTTTCAGAACAGCTCTGTTAATGACTGAAAACAGCTCTCGAAGAGATTGTCAAAAGAGACTCCGAAAACGAAACGTTGATCACTTTTGAGCAAAAGGCTGCACACACGCAATTCAAGTTGCTCTGATTGTCATTTAGAGTTACATTATAGGATTATTCAACAACAAGTCAAAATGTGCTCGTGAAAGGCAGAAAATAACACTTTGATAGTTTGATATAACTTGAGAACAAATGCAAAAAACAGTCCACTCTAAGAACAGGCCGCTTGGACACTTTCAGAACAGCTCTGTTAATGACTGAAAACAGCTCTCGAAGAGATTGTCAAAAGAGACTCCGAAAACGAAACGTTGATCACTTTTGAGCAAAAGGCTGCACACACGCAATTCAAGTTGCTCTGATTGTCATTTAGAGTTACGTTATAGGATTATTCAACAACAAGTCAAAATGTGCTCGTGAAAGGCAGAAAACAACACTTTGATAGTTTGATATAACTTGAGAACGAATGCAAAAAACAGTCCACTCTAAGAACAGGCCGCTTGGACACTTTCAGAAAAGCTCTGTTAATGACTGAAAACAGCTCTCGAAGAGATTGTCAAAAGAGACTCTGAAAACGAAACGTTGATCACTTTTGAGCAAAAGGCTGCACACACGCAATTCAAGTTGCTCTGATTGTCATTTAGAGTTACATTATAGGATTATTCAACAACAAGTCAAAATGTGCTCGTGAAAGGCAGAAAACAACACTTTGATAGTTTGATATAACTTGAGAACGAATGCAAAAAACAGTCCACTCTCAGAACAGGCCGCTTGGACACTTTCAGAACAGCTCTGTTAATGACTGAAAACAGCTCTCGAAGAGATTGTCAAAAGAGACTCCGAAAACGAAACGTTGATCACTTTTGAGCAAAAGGCTGCACACACGCAATTCAAGTTGCTCTGATTGTCATTTAGAGTTACGTTATAGGATTATTCAACAACAAGTCAAAATGTGCTCGTGAAAGGCAGAAAACAACACTTTGATAGTTTGATATAACTTGAGAACGAATGCAAAAAACAGTCCACTCTAAGAACAGGCCGCTTGGACACTTTCAGAACAGCTCTGTTAATGACTGAAAACAGCTCTCGAAGAGATTGTCAAAAGAGACTCCGAAAACGAAACGTTGATCACTTTTGAGCAAAAGGCTGCACACACGCAATTCAAGTTGCTCTGATTGTCATTTAGAGTTACATTATAGGAGCATTCAGCAACAAGTCAAAATGTGCTCCAGAAAAGCAGAAAACAACACTGATAGAACTTGAGAACGAATGCAAAAACAGTCCACTCTAAGAACAGGCCGCTTGGACACTTTCAGAACAGCTCTGTTAATGACTGAAAACAGCTCTCGAAGAGATTGTCAAAAGAGACTCTGAAAACGAAACGTTGATCACTTTTGAGCAAAAGGCTGCACACACGCAATTCAAGTTGCTCTGATTGTCATTTAGAGTTACATTATAGGATTATTCAACAACAAGTCAAAATGTGCTCGTGAAAGGCAGAAAACAACACTTTGATAGTTTGATATAACTTGAGAACGAATGCAAAAAACAGTCCACTCTCAGAACAGGCCGCTTGGACACTTTCAGAACAGCTCTGTTAATGACTGAAAACAGCTCTCGAAGAGATTGTCAAAAGAGACTCCGAAAACGAAACGTTGATCACTTTTGAGCAAAAGGCTGCACACACGCAATTCAAGTTGCTCTGATTGTCATTTAGAGTTACGTTATAGGATTATTCAACAACAAGTCAAAATGTGCTCGTGAAAGGCAGAAAACAACACTTTGATAGTTTGATATAACTTGAGAACGAATGCAAAAAACAGTCCACTCTAAGAACAGGCCGCTTGGACACTTTCAGAACAGCTCTGTTAATGACTGAAAACAGCTCTCGAAGAGATTGTCAAAAGAGACTCTGAAAACGAAACGTTGATCACTTTTGAGCAAAAGGCTGCACACACGCAATTCAAGTTGCTCTGATTGTCATTTAGAGTTACATTATAGGATTATTCAACAACAAGTCAAAATGTGCTCGTGAAAGGCAGAAAACAACACTTTGATAGTTTGATATAACTTGAGAACGAATGCAAAAAACAGTCCACTCTAAGAACAGGCCGCTTGGACACTTTCAGAACAGCTCTGTTAATGACTGAAAACAGCTCTCGAAGAGATTGTCAAAAGAGACTCCGAAAACGAAACGTTGATCACTTTTGAGCAAAAGGCTGCACACACGCAATTCAAGTTGCTCTGATTGTCATTTAGAGTTACATTATAGGATTATTCAACAACAAGTCAAAATGTGCTCGTGAAAGGCAGAAAACAACACTTTGATAGTTTGATATAACTTGAGAACGAATGCAAAAAACAGTCCACTCTCAGAACAGGCCGCTTGGACACTTTCAGAACAGCTCTGTTAATGACTGAAAACAGCTCTCGAAGAGATTGTCAAAAGAGACTCCGAAAACGAAACGTTGATCACTTTTGAGCAAAAGGCTGCACACACGCAATTCAAGTTGCTCTGATTGTCATTTAGAGTTACATTATAGGATTATTCAACAACAAGTCAAAATGTGCTCGTGAAAGGCAGAAAACAACACTTTGATAGTTTGATATAACTTGAGAACGAATGCAAAAAACAGTCCACTCTAAGAACAGGCCGCTTGGACACTTTCAGAACAGCTCTGTTAATGACTGAAAACAGCTCTCGAAGAGATTGTCAAAAGAGACTCCGAAAACGAAACGTTGATCACTTTTGAGCAAAAGGCTGCACACACGCAATTCAAGTTGCTCTGATTGTCATTTAGAGTTACATTATAGGATTATTCAACAACAAGTCAAAATGTGCTCGTGAAAGGCAGAAAATAACACTTTGATAGTTTGATATAACTTGAGAACGAATGCAAAAAACAGTCCACTCTAAGAACAGGCCGCTTGGACACTTTCAGAACAGCTCTGTTAATGACTGAAAACAGCTCTCGAAGAGATTGTCAAAAGAGACTCCGAAAACGAAACGTTGATCACTTTTGAGCAAAAGGCTGCACACACGCAATTCAAGTTGCTCTGATTGTCATTTAGAGTTACATTATAGGAGCATTCAGCAACAAGTCAAAATGTGCTCCAGAAAAGCAGAAAACAACACTGATAGAACTTGAGAACGAATGCAAAAACAGTCCACTCTCAGAACAGGCCGCTTGGACACTTTCAGAACAGCTCTGTTAATGACTGAAAACAGCTCTCGAAGAGATTGTCAAAAGAGACTCTGAAAACGAAACGTTGATTACTTTTGAGCAAAAGGCTGCACACACGCAATTCAAGTTGCTCTGATTGTCATTTAGAGTAACATTATAGGATTATTCAACAACAAGTCAAAATGTGCTCGTGAAAGGCAGAAAACAACACTTTGATAGTTTGATTTAACTTGAGAACGAATGCAAAAAACAGTCCACTCTAAGAACAGGCCGCTTGGACACTTTCAGAACAGCTCTGTTAATGACTGAAAACAGCTCTCGAAGAGATTGTCAAAAGAGACTCTGAAAACGAAACGTTGATTACTTTTGAGCAAAAGGCTGCACACACGCAATTCAAGTTGCTCTGATTGTCATTTAGAGTAACATTATAGGATTATTCAACAACAAGTCAAAATGTGCTCGTGAAAGGCAGAAAACAACACTTTGATAGTTTGATATAACTTGAGAACGAATGCAAAAAACAGTCCACTCTAAGAACAGGCCGCTTGGACACTTTCAGAACAGCTCTGTTAATGACTGAAAACAGCTCTCGAAGAGATTGTCAAAAGAGACTCTGAAAACGAAACGTTGATCACTTTTGAGCAAAAAGCTGCACACACGCAATTCAAGTTGCTCTGGTTGTCATTTAGAGTTACATTATAGGATTATTCAACAACAAGTCAAAATGTGCTCGTGAAAGGCAGAAAACAACACTTTGATAGTTTGATATAACTTGAGAACGAATGCAAAAAACAGTCCACTCTCAGAACAGGCCGCTTGGACACTTTCAGAACAGCTCTGTTAATGACTGAAAACAGCTCTCGAAGAGATTGTCAAAAGAGACTCTGAAAACGAAACGTTGATTACTTTTGAGCAAAAGGCTGCACACACGCAATTCAAGTTGCTCTGATTGTCATTTAGAGTAACATTATAGGATTATTCAACAACAAGTCAAAATGTGCTCGTGAAAGGCAGAAAACAACACTTTGATAGTTTGATATAACTTGAGAACGAATGCAAAAAACAGTCCACTCTCAGAACAGGCCGCTTGGACACTTTCAGAACAGCTCTGTTAATGACTGAAAACAGCTCTCGAAGAGATTGTCAAAAGAGACTCTGAAAACGAAACGTTGATTACTTTTGAGCAAAAGGCTGCACACACGCAATTCAAGTTGCTCTGATTGTCATTTAGAGTAACATTATAGGATTATTCAACAACAAGTCAAAATGTGCTCGTGAAAGGCAGAAAACAACACTTTGATAGTTTGATATAACTTGAGAACGAATGCAAAAAACAGTCCACTCTAAGAACAGGCCGCTTGGACACTTTCAGAACAGCTCTGTTAATGACTGAAAACAGCTCTCGAAGAGATTGTCAAAAGAGACTCTGAAAACGAAACGTTGATCACTTTTGAGCAAAAAGCTGCACACACGCAATTCAAGTTGCTCTGGTTGTCATTTAGAGTTACATTATAGGATTATTCAACAACAAGTCAAAATGTGCTCGTGAAAGGCAGAAAACAACACTTTGATAGTTTGATATAACTTGAGAACGAATGCAAAAAACAGTCCACTCTCAGAACAGGCCGCTTGGACACTTTCAGAACAGCTCTGTTAATGACTGAAAACAGCTCTCGAAGAGATTGTCAAAAGAGACTCCGAAAACGAAACGTTGATCACTTTTGAGCAAAAGGCTGCACACACGCAATTCAAGTTGCTCTGATTGTCATTTAGAGTTACGTTATAGGATTATTCAACAACAAGTCAAAATGTGCTCGTGAAAGGCAGAAAACAACACTTTGATAGTTTGATATAACTTGAGAACGAATGCAAAAAACAGTCCACTCTAAGAACAGGCCGCTTGGACACTTTCAGAACAGCTCTGTTAATGACTGAAAACAGCTCTCGAAGAGATTGTCAAAAGAGACTCCGAAAACGAAACGTTGATCACTTTTGAGCAAAAGGCTGCACACACGCAATTCAAGTTGCTCTGATTGTCATTTAGAGTTACATTATAGGATTATTCAACAACAAGTCAAAATGTGCTCGTGAAAGGCAGAAAACAACACTTTGATAGTTTGATATAACTTGAGAACGAATGCAAAAAACAGTCCACTCTCAGAACAGGCCGCTTGGACACTTTCAGAACAGCTCTGTTAATGACTGAAAACAGCTCTCGAAGAGATTGTCAAAAGAGACTCCGAAAACGAAACGTTGATCACTTATGAGCAAAAGGCTGCACACACGCAATTCAAGTTGCTCTGATTGTCATTTAGAGTTACATTATAGGATTATTCAACAACAAGTCAAAATGTGCTCGTGAAAGGCAGAAAACAACACTTTGATAGTTTGATATAACTTGAGAACGAATGCAAAAAACAGTCCACTCTAAGAACAGGCCGCTTGGACACTTTCAGAACAGCTCTGTTAATGACTGAAAACAACTCTCGAAGAGATTGTCAAAAGAGACTCTGAAAACGAAACGTTGATCACTTTTGAGCAAAAGGCTGCACACACGCAATTCAAGTTGCTCTGATTGTCATTTAGAGTTACATTATAGGATTATTCAACAACAAGTCAAAATGTGCTCGTGAAAGGCAGAAAACAACACTTTGATAGTTTGATATAACTTGAGAACGAATGCAAAAAACAGTCCACTCTAAGAACAGGCCGTTTGGACACTTTCAGAACAGCTCTGTTAATGACTGAAAACAGCTCTCGAAGAGATTGTCAAAAGAGACTCCGAAAACGAAACGTTGATCACTTTTGAGCAAAAGGCTGCACACACGCAATTCAAGTTGCTCTGATTGTCATTTAGAGTTACATTATAGGATTATTCAACAACAAGTCAAAATGTGCTCGTGAAAGGCAGAAAACAACACTTTGATAGTTTGATATAACTTGAGAACGAATGCAAAAAACAGTCCACTCTAAGAACAGGCCGCTTGGACACTTTCAGAACAGCTCTGTTAATGACTGAAAACAGCTCTCGAAGAGATTGTCAAAAGAGACTCTGAAAACGAAACGTTGATCACTTTTGAGCAAAAGGCTGCACACACGCAATTCAAGTTGCTCTGATTGTCATTTAGAGTTACATTATAGGATTATTCAACAACAAGTCAAAATGTGCTCGTGAAAGGCAGAAAACAACACTTTGATAGTTTGATATAACTTGAGAACGAATGCAAAAAACAGTCCACTCTAAGAACAGGCCGCTTGGACACTTTCAGAACAGCTCTGTTAATGACTGAAAACAGCTCTCGAAGAGATTGTCAAAAGAGACTCCGAAAACGAAACGTTGATCACTTTTGAGCAAAAGGCTGCACACACGCAATTCAAGTTGCTCTGATTGTCATTTAGAGTTACATTATAGGATTATTCAACAACAAGTCAAAATGTGCTCGTGAAAGGCAGAAAACAACACTTTGATAGTTTGATATAACTTGGGAACGAATGCAAAAAACAGTCCACTCTCAGAACAGGCCGCTTGGACACTTTCAGAACAGCTCTGTTAATGACTGAAAACAGCTCTCGAAGAGATTGTCAAAAGAGACTCCGAAAACGAAACGTTGATCACTTTTGAGCAAAAGGCTGCACACACGCAATTCAAGTTGCTCTGATTGTCATTTAGAGTTACGTTATAGGATTATTCAACAACAAGTCAAAATGTGCTCGTGAAAGGCAGAAAACAACACTTTGATAGTTTGATATAACTTGAGAACGAATGCAAAAAACAGTCCACTCTAAGAACAGGCCGCTTGGACACTTTCAGAACAGCTCTGTTAATGACTGAAAACAGCTCTCGAAGAGATTGTCAAAAGAGACTCTGAAAACGAAACGTTGATCACTTTTGAGCAAAAGGCTGCACACACGCAATTCAAGTTGCTCTGATTGTCATTTAGAGTTACATTATAGGATTATTCAACAACAAGTCAAAATGTGCTCGTGAAAGGCAGAAAACAACACTTTGATAGTTTGATATAACTTGAGAACGAATGCAAAAAACAGTCCACTCTCAGAACAGGCCGCTTGGACACTTTCAGAACAGCTCTGTTAATGACTGAAAACAGCTCTCGAAGAGATTGTCAAAAGAGACTCCGAAAACGAAACGTTGATCACTTTTGAGCAAAAGGCTGCACACACGCAATTCAAGTTGCTCTGATTGTCATTTAGAGTTACATTATAGGAGCATTCAGCAACAAGTCAAAATGTGCTCCAGAAAAGCAGAAAACAACACTGATAGAACTTGAGAACGAATGCAAAAACAGTCCACTCTCAGAACAGGCCGCTTGGACACTTTCAGAACAGCTCTGTTAATGACTGAAAACAGCTCTCGAAGAGATTGTCAAAAGAGACTCTGAAAACGAAACGTTGATTACTTTTGAGCAAAAGGCTGCACACATGCAATTCAAGTTGCTCTGATTGTCATTTAGAGTAACATTATAGGATTATTCAACAACAAGTCAAAATGTGCTCGTGAAAGGCAGAAAACAACACTTTGATAGTTTGATTTAACTTGAGAACGAATGCAAAAAACAGTCTACTCTAAGAACAGGCCGCTTGGACACTTTCAGAACAGCTCTGTTAATGACTGAAAACAGCTCTCGAAGAGATTGTCAAAAGAGACTCTGAAAACGAAACGTTGATTACTTTTGAGCAAAAGGCTGCACACACGCAATTCAAGTTGCTCTGATTGTCATTTAGAGTAACATTATAGGATTATTCAACAACAAGTCAAAATGTGCTCGTGAAAGGCAGAAAACAACACTTTGATAGTTTGATATAACTTGAGAACGAATGCAAAAAACAGTCCACTCTAAGAACAGGCCGCTTGGACACTTTCAGAACAGCTCTGTTAATGACTGAAAACAGCTCTCGAAGAGATTGTCAAAAGAGACTCTGAAAACGAAACGTTGATCACTTTTGAGCAAAAAGCTGCACACACGCAATTCAAGTTGCTCTGGTTGTCATTTAGAGTTACATTATAGGATTATTCAACAACAAGTCAAAATGTGCTCGTGAAAGGCAGAAAACAACACTTTGATAGTTTGATATAACTTGAGAACGAATGCAAAAAACAGTCCACTCTCAGAACAGGCCGCTTGGACACTTTCAGAACAGCTCTGTTAATGACTGAAAACAGCTCTCGAAGAGATTGTCAAAAGAGACTCCGAAAACGAAACGTTGATCACTTTTGAGCAAAAGGCTGCACACACGCAATTCAAGTTGCTCTGATTGTCATTTAGAGTTACATTATAGGATTATTCAACAACAAGTCAAAATGTGCTCGTGAAAGGCAGAAAACAACACTTTGATAGTTTGATATAACTTGAGAACGAATGCAAAAAACAGTCCACTCTCAGAACAGGCCGCTTGGACACTTTCAGAACAGCTCTGTTAATGACTGAAAACAGCTCTCGAAGAGATTGTCAAAAGAGACTCCGAAAACGAAACGTTGATCACTTTTGAGCAAAAGGCTGCACACACGCAATTCAAGTTGCTCTGATTGTCATTTAGAGTTACATTATAGGATTATTCAACAACAAGTCAAAATGTGCTCGTGAAAGGCAGAAAACAACACTTTGATAGTTTGATATAACTTGAGAACGAATGCAAAAAACAGTCCACTCTAAGAACAGGCCGCTTGGACACTTTCAGAACAGCTCTGTTAATGACTGAAAACAGCTCTCGAAGAGATTGTCAAAAGAGACTCCGAAAACGAAACGTTGATCACTTTTGAGCAAAAGGCTGCACACACGCAATTCAAGTTGCTCTGATTGTCATTTAGAGTTACATTATAGGATTATTCAACAACAAGTCAAAATGTGCTCGTGAAAGGCAGAAAATAACACTTTGATAGTTTGATATAACTTGAGAACGAATGCAAAAAACAGTCCACTCTAAGAACAGGCCGCTTGGACACTTTCAGAACAGCTCTGTTAATGACTGAAAACAGCTCTCGAAGAGATTGTCAAAAGAGACTCCGAAAACGAAACGTTGATCACTTTTGAGCAAAAGGCTGCACACACGCAATTCAAGTTGCTCTGATTGTCATTTAGAGTTACATTATAGGAGCATTCAGCAACAAGTCAAAATGTGCTCCAGAAAAGCAGAAAACAACACTGATAGAACTTGAGAACGAATGCAAAAACAGTCCACTCTCAGAACAGGCCGCTTGGACACTTTCAGAACAGCTCTGTTAATGACTGAAAACAGCTCTCGAAGAGATTGTCAAAAGAGACTCTGAAAACGAAACGTTGATTACTTTTGAGCAAAAGGCTGCACACATGCAATTCAAGTTGCTCTGATTGTCATTTAGAGTAACATTATAGGATTATTCAACAACAAGTCAAAATGTGCTCGTGAAAGGCAGAAAACAACACTTTGATAGTTTGATTTAACTTGAGAACGAATGCAAAAAACAGTCTACTCTAAGAACAGGCCGCTTGGACACTTTCAGAACAGCTCTGTTAATGACTGAAAACAGCTCTCGAAGAGATTGTCAAAAGAGACTCCGAAAACGAAACGTTGATCACTTTTGAGCAAAAGGCTGCACACACGCAATTCAAGTTGCTCTGATTGTCATTTAGAGTTACATTATAGGATTATTCAACAACAAGTCAAAATGTGCTCGTGAAAGGCAGAAAACAACACTTTGATAGTTTGATATAACTTGGGAACGAATGCAAAAAACAGTCCACTCTCAGAACAGGCCGCTTGGACACTTTCAGAACAGCTCTGTTAATGACTGAAAACAGCTCTCGAAGAGATTGTCAAAAGAGACTCCGAAAACGAAACGTTGATCACTTTTGAGCAAAAGGCTGCACACACGCAATTCAAGTTGCTCTGATTGTCATTTAGAGTTACGTTATAGGATTATTCAACAACAAGTCAAAATGTGCTCGTGAAAGGCAGAAAACAACACTTTGATAGTTTGATATAACTTGAGAACGAATGCAAAAAACAGTCCACTCTAAGAACAGGCCGCTTGGACACTTTCAGAACAGCTCTGTTAATGACTGAAAACAGCTCTCGAAGAGATTGTCAAAAGAGACTCTGAAAACGAAACGTTGATCACTTTTGAGCAAAAGGCTGCACACACGCAATTCAAGTTGCTCTGATTGTCATTTAGAGTTACATTATAGGATTATTCAACAACAAGTCAAAATGTGCTCGTGAAAGGCAGAAAACAACACTTTGATAGTTTGATATAACTTGAGAACGAATGCAAAAAACAGTCCACTCTCAGAACAGGCCGCTTGGACACTTTCAGAACAGCTCTGTTAATGACTGAAAACAGCTCTCGAAGAGATTGTCAAAAGAGACTCTGAAAACGAAACGTTGATCACTTTTGAGCAAAAGGCTGCACACACGCAATTCAAGTTGCTCTGATTGTCATTTAGAGTTACATTATAGGATTATTCAACAACAAGTCAAAATGTGCTCGTGAAAGGCAGAAAACAACACTTTGATAGTTTGATATAACTTGAGAACGAATGCAAAAAACAGTCCACTCTAAGAACAGGCCGCTTGGACACTTTCAGAACAGCTCTGTTAATGACTGAAAACAGCTCTCGAAGAGATTGTCAAAAGAGACTCCGAAAACGAAACGTTGATCACTTTTGAGCAAAAGGCTGCACACACGCAATTCAAGTTGCTCTGATTGTCATTTAGAGTTACATTATAGGATTATTCAACAACAAGTCAAAATGTGCTCGTGAAAGGCAGAAAACAACACTTTGATAGTTTGATATAACTTGAGAACGAATGCAAAAAACAGTCCACTCTAAGAACAGGCCGCTTGGACACTTTCAGAACAGCTCTGTTAATGACTGAAAACAGCTCTCGAAGAGATTGTCAAAAGAGACTCCGAAAACGAAACGTTGATCACTTTTGAGCAAAAGGCTGCACACACGCAATTCAAGTTGCTCTGATTGTCATTTAGAGTTACATTATAGGATTATTCAACAACAAGTCAAAATGTGCTCGTGAAAGGCAGAAAACAACACTTTGATAGTTTGATATAACTTGAGAACGAATGCAAAAAACAGTCCACTCTAAGAACAGGCCGCTTGGACACTTTCAGAACAGCTCTGTTAATGACTGAAAACAGCTCTCGAAGAGATTGTCAAAAGAGACTCTGAAAACGAAACGTTGATCACTTTTGAGCAAAAGGCTGCACACACGCAATTCAAGTTGCTCTGATTGTCATTTAGAGTTACATTATAGGATTATTCAACAACAAGTCAAAATGTGCTCGTGAAAGGCAGAAAACAACACTTTGATAGTTTGATATAACTTGGGAACGAATGCAAAAAACAGTCCACTCTCAGAACAGGCCGCTTGGACACTTTCAGAACAGCTCTGTTAATGACTGAAAACAGCTCTCGAAGAGATTGTCAAAAGAGACTCCGAAAACGAAACGTTGATCACTTTTGAGCAAAAGGCTGCACACACGCAATTCAAGTTGCTCTGATTGTCATTTAGAGTTACGTTATAGGATTATTCAACAACAAGTCAAAATGTGCTCGTGAAAGGCAGAAAACAACACTTTGATAGTTTGATATAACTTGAGAACGAATGCAAAAAACAGTCCACTCTCAGAACAGGCCGCTTGGACACTTTCAGAACAGCTCTGTTAATGACTGAAAACAGCTCTCGAAGAGATTGTCAAAAGAGACTCCGAAAACGAAACGTTGATCACTTTTGAGCAAAAGGCTGCACACACGCAATTCAAGTTGCTCTGATTGTCATTTAGAGTTACATTATAGGATTATTCAACAACAAGTCAAAATGTGCTCGTGAAAGGCAGAAAACAACACTTTGATAGTTTGATATAACTTGAGAACGAATGCAAAAAACAGTCCACTCTAAGAACAGGCCGCTTGGACACTTTCAGAACAGCTCTGTTAATGACTGAAAACAGCTCTCGAAGAGATTGTCAAAAGAGACTCTGAAAACGAAACGTTGATCACTTTTGAGCAAAAGGCTGCACACACGCAATTCAAGTTGCTCTGATTGTAATTTAGAGTTACATTATAGGATTATTCAACAACAAGTCAAAATGTGCTCGTGAAAGGCAGAAAACAACACTTTGATAGTTTGATATAACTTGAGAACGAATGCAAAAAACAGTCCACTCTCAGAACAGGCCGCTTGGACACTTTGAGAACAGCTCTGTTAATGACTGAAAACAGCTCTCGAAGAGATTGTCAAAAGAGACTCTGAAAACGAAACGTTGATCACTTTTGAGCAAAAGGCTGCACACACGCAATTCAAGTTGCTCTGATTGTCATTTAGAGTTACATTATAGGATTATTCAACAACAAGTCAAAATGTGCTCGTGAAAGGCAGAAAACAACACTTTGATAGTTTGATATAACTTGAGAACGAATGCAAAAAACAGTCCACTCTAAGAACAGGCCGCTTGGACACTTTCAGAACAGCTCTGTTAATGACTGAAAACAGCTCTCGAAGAGATTGTCAAAAGAGACTCTGAAAACGAAACGTTGATCACTTTTGAGCAAAAGGCTGCACACACGCAATTCAAGTTGCTCTGATTGTCATTTAGAGTTACATTATAGGATTATTCAACAACAAGTCAAAATGTGCTCGTGAAAGGCAGAAAACAACACTTTGATAGTTTGATATAACTTGAGAACGAATGCAAAAAACAGTCCACTCTCAGAACAGGCCGCTTGGACACTTTCAGAACAGCTCTGTTAATGACTGAAAACAGCTCTCGAAGAGATTGTCAAAAGAGACTCCGAAAACGAAACGTTGATCACTTTTGAGCAAAAGGCTGCACACACGCAATTCAAGTTGCTCTGATTGTCATTTAGAGTTACATTATAGGATTATTCAACAACAAGTCAAAATGTGCTCGTGAAAGGCAGAAAACAACACTTTGATAGTTTGATATAACTTGAGAACGAATGCAAAAAACAGTCCACTCTAAGAACAGGCCGCTTGGACACTTTCAGAACAGCTCTGTTAATGACTGAAAACAGCTCTCGAAGAGATTGTCAAAAGAGACTCTGAAAACGAAACGTTGATCACTTTTGAGCAAAAGGCTGCACACACGCAATTCAAGTTGCTCTGATTGTCATTTAGAGTTACATTATAGGATTATTCAACAACAAGTCAAAATGTGCTCGTGAAAGGCAGAAAACAACACTTTGATAGTTTGATATAACTTGAGAACGAATGCAAAAAACAGTCCACTCTAAGAACAGGCCGCTTTGGACACTTTCAGAACAGCTCTGTTAATGACTGAAAACAGCTCTCGAAGAGATTGTCAAAAGAGACTCCGAAAACGAAACGTTGATCACTTTTGAGCAAAAGGCTGCACACACGCAATTCAAGTTGCTCTGATTGTCATTTAGAGTTACATTATAGGATTATTCAACAACAAGTCAAAATGTGCTCGTGAAAGGCAGAAAACAACACTTTGATAGTTTGATATAACTTGAGAACGAATGCAAAAAACAGTCCACTCTCAGAACAGGCCGCTTGGACACTTTCAGAACAGCTCTGTTAATGACTGAAAACAGCTCTCGAAGAGATTGTCAAAAGAGACTCCGAAAACGAAACGTTGATCACTTTTGAGCAAAAGGCTGCACACACGCAATTCAAGTTGCTCTGATTGTCATTTAGAGTTACATTATAGGAGCATTCAGCAACAAGTCAAAATGTGCTCCAGAAAAGCAGAAAACAACACTGATAGAACTTGAGAACGAATGCAAAAACAGTCCACTCTCAGAACAGGCCGCTTGGACACTTTCAGAACAGCTCTGTTAATGACTGAAAACAGCTCTCGAAGAGATTGTCAAAAGAGACTCTGAAAACGAAACGTTGATTACTTTTGAGCAAAAGGCTGCACACATGCAATTCAAGTTGCTCTGATTGTCATTTAGAGTAACATTATAGGATTATTCAACAACAAGTCAAAATGTGCTCGTGAAAGGCAGAAAACAACACTTTGATAGTTTGATTTAACTTGAGAACGAATGCAAAAAACAGTCTACTCTAAGAACAGGCCGCTTGGACACTTTCAGAACAGCTCTGTTAATGACTGAAAACAGCTCTCGAAGAGATTGTCAAAAGAGACTCTGAAAACGAAACGTTGATTACTTTTGAGCAAAAGGCTGCACACACGCAATTCAAGTTGCTCTGATTGTCATTTAGAGTAACATTATAGGATTATTCAACAACAAGTCAAAATGTGCTCGTGAAAGGCAGAAAACAACACTTTGATAGTTTGATATAACTTGAGAACGAATGCAAAAAACAGTCCACTCTAAGAACAGGCCGCTTGGACACTTTCAGAACAGCTCTGTTAATGACTGAAAACAGCTCTCGAAGAGATTGTCAAAAGAGACTCTGAAAACGAAACGTTGATCACTTTTGAGCAAAAGGCTGCACACACGCAATTCAAGTTGCTCTGATTGTCATTTAGAGTTACATTATAGGATTATTCAACAACAAGTCAAAATGTGCTCGTGAAAGGCAGAAAACAACACTTTGATAGTTTGATATAACTTGGGAACGAATGCAAAAAACAGTCCACTCTCAGAACAGGCCGCTTGGACACTTTCAGAACAGCTCTGTTAATGACTGAAAACAGCTCTCGAAGAGATTGTCAAAAGAGACTCCGAAAACGAAACGTTGATCACTTTTGAGCAAAAGGCTGCACACACGCAATTCAAGTTGCTCTGATTGTCATTTAGAGTTACGTTATAGGATTATTCAACAACAAGTCAAAATGTGCTCGTGAAAGGCAGAAAACAACACTTTGATAGTTTGATATAACTTGAGAACGAATGCAAAAAACAGTCCACTCTCAGAACAGGCCGCTTGGACACTTTCAGAACAGCTCTGTTAATGACTGAAAACAGCTCTCGAAGAGATTGTCAAAAGAGACTCCGAAAACGAAACGTTGATCACTTTTGAGCAAAAGGCTGCACACACGCAATTCAAGTTGCTCTGATTGTCATTTAGAGTTACATTATAGGATTATTCAACAACAAGTCAAAATGTGCTCGTGAAAGGCAGAAAACAACACTTTGATAGTTTGATATAACTTGAGAACGAATGCAAAAAACAGTCCACTCTAAGAACAGGCCGCTTGGACACTTTCAGAACAGCTCTGTTAATGACTGAAAACAGCTCTCGAAGAGATTGTCAAAAGAGACTCTGAAAACGAAACGTTGATCACTTTTGAGCAAAAGGCTGCACACACGCAATTCAAGTTGCTCTGATTGTAATTTAGAGTTACATTATAGGATTATTCAACAACAAGTCAAAATGTGCTCGTGAAAGGCAGAAAACAACACTTTGATAGTTTGATATAACTTGAGAACGAATGCAAAAAACAGTCCACTCTCAGAACAGGCCGCTTGGACACTTTGAGAACAGCTCTGTTAATGACTGAAAACAGCTCTCGAAGAGATTGTCAAAAGAGACTCTGAAAACGAAACGTTGATCACTTTTGAGCAAAAGGCTGCACACACGCAATTCAAGTTGCTCTGATTGTCATTTAGAGTTACATTATAGGATTATTCAACAACAAGTCAAAATGTGCTCGTGAAAGGCAGAAAACAACACTTTGATAGTTTGATATAACTTGAGAACGAATGCAAAAAACAGTCCACTCTAAGAACAGGCCGCTTGGACACTTTCAGAACAGCTCTGTTAATGACTGAAAACAGCTCTCGAAGAGATTGTCAAAAGAGACTCTGAAAACGAAACGTTGATCACTTTTGAGCAAAAGGCTGCACACACGCAATTCAAGTTGCTCTGATTGTCATTTAGAGTTACATTATAGGATTATTCAACAACAAGTCAAAATGTGCTCGTGAAAGGCAGAAAACAACACTTTGATAGTTTGATATAACTTGAGAACGAATGCAAAAAACAGTCCACTCTCAGAACAGGCCGCTTGGACACTTTCAGAACAGCTCTGTTAATGACTGAAAACAGCTCTCGAAGAGATTGTCAAAAGAGACTCCGAAAACGAAACGTTGATCACTTTTGAGCAAAAGGCTGCACACACGCAATTCAAGTTGCTCTGATTGTCATTTAGAGTTACATTATAGGATTATTCAACAACAAGTCAAAATGTGCTCGTGAAAGGCAGAAAACAACACTTTGATAGTTTGATATAACTTGAGAACGAATGCAAAAAACAGTCCACTCTAAGAACAGGCCGCTTGGACACTTTCAGAACAGCTCTGTTAATGACTGAAAACAGCTCTCGAAGAGATTGTCAAAAGAGACTCTGAAAACGAAACGTTGATCACTTTTGAGCAAAAGGCTGCACACACGCAATTCAAGTTGCTCTGATTGTCATTTAGAGTTACATTATAGGATTATTCAACAACAAGTCAAAATGTGCTCGTGAAAGGCAGAAAACAACACTTTGATAGTTTGATATAACTTGAGAACGAATGCAAAAAACAGTCCACTCTAAGAACAGGCCGCTTTGGACACTTTCAGAACAGCTCTGTTAATGACTGAAAACAGCTCTCGAAGAGATTGTCAAAAGAGACTCCGAAAACGAAACGTTGATCACTTTTGAGCAAAAGGCTGCACACACGCAATTCAAGTTGCTCTGATTGTCATTTAGAGTTACATTATAGGATTATTCAACAACAAGTCAAAATGTGCTCGTGAAAGGCAGAAAACAACACTTTGATAGTTTGATATAACTTGAGAACGAATGCAAAAAACAGTCCACTCTCAGAACAGGCCGCTTGGACACTTTCAGAACAGCTCTGTTAATGACTGAAAACAGCTCTCGAAGAGATTGTCAAAAGAGACTCCGAAAACGAAACGTTGATCACTTTTGAGCAAAAGGCTGCACACACGCAATTCAAGTTGCTCTGATTGTCATTTAGAGTTACATTATAGGATTATTCAACAACAAGTCAAAATGTGCTCGTGAAAGGCAGAAAACAACACTTTGATAGTTTGATATAACTTGAGAACGAATGCAAAAAACAGTCCACTCTAAGAACAGGCCGCTTGGACACTTTCAGAACAGCTCTGTTAATGACTGAAAACAGCTCTCGAAGAGATTGTCAAAAGAGACTCTGAAAACGAAACGTTGATCACTTTTGAGCAAAAGGCTGCACACACGCAATTCAAGTTGCTCTGATTGTCATTTAGAGTTACATTATAGGATTATTCAACAACAAGTCAAAATGTGCTCGTGAAAGGCAGAAAACAACACTTTGATAGTTTGATATAACTTGAGAACGAATGCAAAAAACAGTCCACTCTAAGAACAGGCCGCTTTGGACACTTTCAGAACAGCTCTGTTAATGACTGAAAACAGCTCTCGAAGAGATTGTCAAAAGAGACTCCGAAAACGAAACGTTGATCACTTTTGAGCAAAAGGCTGCACACACGCAATTCAAGTTGCTCTGATTGTCATTTAGAGTTACATTATAGGATTATTCAACAACAAGTCAAAATGTGCTCGTGAAAGGCAGAAAACAACACTTTGATAGTTTGATATAACTTGAGAACGAATGCAAAAAACAGTCCACTCTCAGAACAGGCCGCTTGGACACTTTCAGAACAGCTCTGTTAATGACTGAAAACAGCTCTCGAAGAGATTGTCAAAAGAGACTCCGAAAACGAAACGTTGATCACTTTTGAGCAAAAGGCTGCACACACGCAATTCAAGTTGCTCTGATTGTCATTTAGAGTTACATTATAGGAGCATTCAGCAACAAGTCAAAATGTGCTCCAGAAAAGCAGAAAACAACACTGATAGAACTTGAGAACGAATGCAAAAACAGTCCACTCTCAGAACAGGCCGCTTGGACACTTTCAGAACAGCTCTGTTAATGACTGAAAACAGCTCTCGAAGAGATTGTCAAAAGAGACTCTGAAAACGAAACGTTGATTACTTTTGAGCAAAAGGCTGCACACATGCAATTCAAGTTGCTCTGATTGTCATTTAGAGTAACATTATAGGATTATTCAACAACAAGTCAAAATGTGCTCGTGAAAGGCAGAAAACAACACTTTGATAGTTTGATTTAACTTGAGAACGAATGCAAAAAACAGTCTACTCTAAGAACAGGCCGCTTGGACACTTTCAGAACAGCTCTGTTAATGACTGAAAACAGCTCTCGAAGAGATTGTCAAAAGAGACTCTGAAAACGAAACGTTGATTACTTTTGAGCAAAAGGCTGCACACACGCAATTCAAGTTGCTCTGATTGTCATTTAGAGTAACATTATAGGATTATTCAACAACAAGTCAAAATGTGCTCGTGAAAGGCAGAAAACAACACTTTGATAGTTTGATATAACTTGAGAACGAATGCAAAAAACAGTCCACTCTAAGAACAGGCCGCTTGGACACTTTCAGAACAGCTCTGTTAATGACTGAAAACAGCTCTCGAAGAGATTGTCAAAAGAGACTCTGAAAACGAAACGTTGATCACTTTTGAGCAAAAAGCTGCACACACGCAATTCAAGTTGCTCTGGTTGTCATTTAGAGTTACATTATAGGATTATTCAACAACAAGTCAAAATGTGCTCGTGAAAGGCAGAAAACAACACTTTGATAGTTTGATATAACTTGAGAACGAATGCAAAAAACAGTCCACTCTCAGAACAGGCCGCTTGGACACTTTCAGAACAGCTCTGTTAATGACTGAAAACAGCTCTCGAAGAGATTGTCAAAAGAGACTCCGAAAACGAAACGTTGATCACTTTTGAGCAAAAGGCTGCACACACGCAATTCAAGTTGCTCTGATTGTCATTTAGAGTTACATTATAGGATTATTCAACAACAAGTCAAAATGTGCTCGTGAAAGGCAGAAAACAACACTTTGATAGTTTGATATAACTTGAGAACGAATGCAAAAAACAGTCCACTCTCAGAACAGGCCGCTTGGACACTTTCAGAACAGCTCTGTTAATGACTGAAAACAGCTCTCGAAGAGATTGTCAAAAGAGACTCCGAAAACGAAACGTTGATCACTTTTGAGCAAAAGGCTGCACACACGCAATTCAAGTTGCTCTGATTGTCATTTAGAGTTACATTATAGGATTATTCAACAACAAGTCAAAATGTGCTCGTGAAAGGCAGAAAACAACACTTTGATAGTTTGATATAACTTGAGAACGAATGCAAAAAACAGTCCACTCTAAGAACAGGCCGCTTGGACACTTTCAGAACAGCTCTGTTAATGACTGAAAACAGCTCTCGAAGAGATTGTCAAAAGAGACTCCGAAAACGAAACGTTGATCACTTTTGAGCAAAAGGCTGCACACACGCAATTCAAGTTGCTCTGATTGTCATTTAGAGTTACATTATAGGAGCATTCAGCAACAAGTCAAAATGTGCTCCAGAAAAGCAGAAAACAACACTGATAGAACTTGAGAACGAATGCAAAAACAGTCCACTCTCAGAACAGGCCGCTTGGACACTTTCAGAACAGCTCTGTTAATGACTGAAAACAGCTCTCGAAGAGATTGTCAAAAGAGACTCTGAAAACGAAACGTTGATTACTTTTGAGCAAAAGGCTGCACACATGCAATTCAAGTTGCTCTGATTGTCATTTAGAGTAACATTATAGGATTATTCAACAACAAGTCAAAATGTGCTCGTGAAAGGCAGAAAACAACACTTTGATAGTTTGATTTAACTTGAGAACGAATGCAAAAAACAGTCTACTCTAAGAACAGGCCGCTTGGACACTTTCAGAACAGCTCTGTTAATGACTGAAAACAGCTCTCGAAGAGATTGTCAAAAGAGACTCTGAAAACGAAACGTTGATTACTTTTGAGCAAAAGGCTGCACACACGCAATTCAAGTTGCTCTGATTGTCATTTAGAGTAACATTATAGGATTATTCAACAACAAGTCAAAATGTGCTCGTGAAAGGCAGAAAACAACACTTTGATAGTTTGATATAACTTGAGAACGAATGCAAAAAACAGTCCACTCTAAGAACAGGCCGCTTGGACACTTTCAGAACAGCTCTGTTAATGACTGAAAACAGCTCTCGAAGAGATTGTCAAAAGAGACTCTGAAAACGAAACGTTGATCACTTTTGAGCAAAAAGCTGCACACACGCAATTCAAGTTGCTCTGGTTGTCATTTAGAGTTACATTATAGGATTATTCAACAACAAGTCAAAATGTGCTCGTGAAAGGCAGAAAACAACACTTTGATAGTTTGATATAACTTGAGAACGAATGCAAAAAACAGTCCACTCTCAGAACAGGCCGCTTGGACACTTTCAGAACAGCTCTGTTAATGACTGAAAACAGCTCTCGAAGAGATTGTCAAAAGAGACTCCGAAAACGAAACGTTGATCACTTTTGAGCAAAAGGCTGCACACACGCAATTCAAGTTGCTCTGATTGTCATTTAGAGTTACATTATAGGATTATTCAACAACAAGTCAAAATGTGCTCGTGAAAGGCAGAAAACAACACTTTGATAGTTTGATATAACTTGAGAACGAATGCAAAAAACAGTCCACTCTCAGAACAGGCCGCTTGGACACTTTCAGAACAGCTCTGTTAATGACTGAAAACAGCTCTCGAAGAGATTGTCAAAAGAGACTCCGAAAACGAAACGTTGATCACTTTTGAGCAAAAGGCTGCACACACGCAATTCAAGTTGCTCTGATTGTCATTTAGAGTTACATTATAGGATTATTCAACAACAAGTCAAAATGTGCTCGTGAAAGGCAGAAAACAACACTTTGATAGTTTGATATAACTTGAGAACGAATGCAAAAAACAGTCCACTCTAAGAACAGGCCGCTTGGACACTTTCAGAACAGCTCTGTTAATGACTGAAAACAGCTCTCGAAGAGATTGTCAAAAGAGACTCCGAAAACGAAACGTTGATCACTTTTGAGCAAAAGGCTGCACACACGCAATTCAAGTTGCTCTGATTGTCATTTAGAGTTACATTATAGGATTATTCAACAACAAGTCAAAATGTGCTCGTGAAAGGCAGAAAATAACACTTTGATAGTTTGATATAACTTGAGAACGAATGCAAAAAACAGTCCACTCTAAGAACAGGCCGCTTGGACACTTTCAGAACAGCTCTGTTAATGACTGAAAACAGCTCTCGAAGAGATTGTCAAAAGAGACTCCGAAAACGAAACGTTGATCACTTTTGAGCAAAAGGCTGCACACACGCAATTCAAGTTGCTCTGATTGTCATTTAGAGTTACATTATAGGAGCATTCAGCAACAAGTCAAAATGTGCTCCAGAAAAGCAGAAAACAACACTGATAGAACTTGAGAACGAATGCAAAAACAGTCCACTCTCAGAACAGGCCGCTTGGACACTTTCAGAACAGCTCTGTTAATGACTGAAAACAGCTCTCGAAGAGATTGTCAAAAGAGACTCTGAAAACGAAACGTTGATTACTTTTGAGCAAAAGGCTGCACACATGCAATTCAAGTTGCTCTGATTGTCATTTAGAGTAACATTATAGGATTATTCAACAACAAGTCAAAATGTGCTCGTGAAAGGCAGAAAACAACACTTTGATAGTTTGATTTAACTTGAGAACGAATGCAAAAAACAGTCTACTCTAAGAACAGGCCGCTTGGACACTTTCAGAACAGCTCTGTTAATGACTGAAAACAGCTCTCGAAGAGATTGTCAAAAGAGACTCTGAAAACGAAACGTTGATTACTTTTGAGCAAAAGGCTGCACACACGCAATTCAAGTTGCTCTGATTGTCATTTAGAGTAACATTATAGGATTATTCAACAACAAGTCAAAATGTGCTCGTGAAAGGCAGAAAACAACACTTTGATAGTTTGATATAACTTGAGAACGAATGCAAAAAACAGTCCACTCTAAGAACAGGCCGCTTGGACACTTTCAGAACAGCTCTGTTAATGACTGAAAACAGCTCTCGAAGAGATTGTCAAAAGAGACTCTGAAAACGAAACGTTGATCACTTTTGAGCAAAAAGCTGCACACACGCAATTCAAGTTGCTCTGGTTGTCATTTAGAGTTACATTATAGGATTATTCAACAACAAGTCAAAATGTGCTCGTGAAAGGCAGAAAACAACACTTTGATAGTTTGATATAACTTGAGAACGAATGCAAAAAACAGTCCACTCTCAGAACAGGCCGCTTGGACACTTTCAGAACAGCTCTGTTAATGACTGAAAACAGCTCTCGAAGAGATTGTCAAAAGAGACTCCGAAAACGAAACGTTGATCACTTTTGAGCAAAAGGCTGCACACACGCAATTCAAGTTGCTCTGATTGTCATTTAGAGTTACGTTATAGGATTATTCAACAACAAGTCAAAATGTGCTCGTGAAAGGCAGAAAACAACACTTTGATAGTTTGATATAACTTGAGAACGAATGCAAAAAACAGTCCACTCTAAGAACAGGCCGCTTGGACACTTTCAGAACAGCTCTGTTAATGACTGAAAACAGCTCTCGAAGAGATTGTCAAAAGAGACTCCGAAAACGAAACGTTGATCACTTTTGAGCAAAAGGCTGCACACACGCAATTCAAGTTGCTCTGATTGTCATTTAGAGTTACATTATAGGATTATTCAACAACAAGTCAAAATGTGCTCGTGAAAGGCAGAAAACAACACTTTGATAGTTTGATATAACTTGAGAACGAATGCAAAAAACAGTCCACTCTCAGAACAGGCCGCTTGGACACTTTCAGAACAGCTCTGTTAATGACTGAAAACAGCTCTCGAAGAGATTGTCAAAAGAGACTCCGAAAACGAAACGTTGATCACTTATGAGCAAAAGGCTGCACACACGCAATTCAAGTTGCTCTGATTGTCATTTAGAGTTACATTATAGGATTATTCAACAACAAGTCAAAATGTGCTCGTGAAAGGCAGAAAACAACACTTTGATAATTTGATATAACTTGAGAACGAATGCAAAAAACAGTCCACTCTAAGAACAGGCCGCTTGGACACTTACAGAACAGCTCTGTTAATGACTGAAAACAACTCTCGAAGAGATTGTCAAAAGAGACTCTGAAAACGAAACGTTGATCACTTTTGAGCAAAAGGCTGCACACACGCAATTCAAGTTGCTCTGATTGTCATTTAGAGTTACATTATAGGATTATTCAACAACAAGTCAAAATGTGCTCGTGAAAGGCAGAAAACAACACTTTGATAGTTTGATATAACTTGAGAACGAATGCAAAAAACAGTCCACTCTAAGAACAGGCCGTTTGGACACTTTCAGAACAGCTCTGTTAATGACTGAAAACAGCTCTCGAAGAGATTGTCAAAAGAGACTCCGAAAACGAAACGTTGATCACTTTTGAGCAAAAGGCTGCACACACGCAATTCAAGTTGCTCTGATTGTCATTTAGAGTTACATTATAGGATTATTCAACAACAAGTCAAAATGTGCTCGTGAAAGGCAGAAAACAACACTTTGATAGTTTGATATAACTTGGGAACGAATGCAAAAAACAGTCCACTCTCAGAACAGGCCGCTTGGACACTTTCAGAACAGCTCTGTTAATGACTGAAAACAGCTCTCGAAGAGATTGTCAAAAGAGACTCCGAAAACGAAACGTTGATCACTTTTGAGCAAAAGGCTGCACACACGCAATTCAAGTTGCTCTGATTGTCATTTAGAGTTACGTTATAGGATTATTCAACAACAAGTCAAAATGTGCTCGTGAAAGGCAGAAAACAACACTTTGATAGTTTGATATAACTTGAGAACGAATGCAAAAAACAGTCCACTCTAAGAACAGGCCGCTTGGACACTTTCAGAACAGCTCTGTTAATGACTGAAAACAGCTCTCGAAGAGATTGTCAAAAGAGACTCTGAAAACGAAACGTTGATCACTTTTGAGCAAAAGGCTGCACACACGCAATTCAAGTTGCTCTGATTGTCATTTAGAGTTACATTATAGGATTATTCAACAACAAGTCAAAATGTGCTCGTGAAAGGCAGAAAACAACACTTTGATAGTTTGATATAACTTGAGAACGAATGCAAAAAACAGTCCACTCTCAGAACAGGCCGCTTGGACACTTTCAGAACAGCTCTGTTAATGACTGAAAACAGCTCTCGAAGAGATTGTCAAAAGAGACTCTGAAAACGAAACGTTGATCACTTTTGAGCAAAAGGCTGCACACACGCAATTCAAGTTGCTCTGATTGTCATTTAGAGTTACATTATAGGATTATTCAACAACAAGTCAAAATGTGCTCGTGAAAGGCAGAAAACAACACTTTGATAGTTTGATATAACTTGAGAACGAATGCAAAAAACAGTCCACTCTAAGAACAGGCCGCTTGGACACTTTCAGAACAGCTCTGTTAATGACTGAAAACAGCTCTCGAAGAGATTGTCAAAAGAGACTCCGAAAACGAAACGTTGATCACTTTTGAGCAAAAGGCTGCACACACGCAATTCAAGTTGCTCTGATTGTCATTTAGAGTTACATTATAGGATTATTCAACAACAAGTCAAAATGTGCTCGTGAAAGGCAGAAAACAACACTTTGATAGTTTGATATAACTTGAGAACGAATGCAAAAAACAGTCCACTCTAAGAACAGGCCGCTTGGACACTTTCAGAACAGCTCTGTTAATGACTGAAAACAGCTCTCGAAGAGATTGTCAAAAGAGACTCCGAAAACGAAACGTTGATCACTTTTGAGCAAAAGGCTGCACACACGCAATTCAAGTTGCTCTGATTGTCATTTAGAGTTACATTATAGGATTATTCAACAACAAGTCAAAATGTGCTCGTGAAAGGCAGAAAACAACACTTTGATAGTTTGATATAACTTGAGAACGAATGCAAAAAACAGTCCACTCTAAGAACAGGCCGCTTGGACACTTTCAGAACAGCTCTGTTAATGACTGAAAACAGCTCTCGAAGAGATTGTCAAAAGAGACTCTGAAAACGAAACGTTGATCACTTTTGAGCAAAAGGCTGCACACACGCAATTCAAGTTGCTCTGATTGTCATTTAGAGTTACATTATAGGATTATTCAACAACAAGTCAAAATGTGCTCGTGAAAGGCAGAAAACAACACTTTGATAGTTTGATATAACTTGGGAACGAATGCAAAAAACAGTCCACTCTCAGAACAGGCCGCTTGGACACTTTCAGAACAGCTCTGTTAATGACTGAAAACAGCTCTCGAAGAGATTGTCAAAAGAGACTCCGAAAACGAAACGTTGATCACTTTTGAGCAAAAGGCTGCACACACGCAATTCAAGTTGCTCTGATTGTCATTTAGAGTTACGTTATAGGATTATTCAACAACAAGTCAAAATGTGCTCGTGAAAGGCAGAAAACAACACTTTGATAGTTTGATATAACTTGAGAACGAATGCAAAAAACAGTCCACTCTCAGAACAGGCCGCTTGGACACTTTCAGAACAGCTCTGTTAATGACTGAAAACAGCTCTCGAAGAGATTGTCAAAAGAGACTCCGAAAACGAAACGTTGATCACTTTTGAGCAAAAGGCTGCACACACGCAATTCAAGTTGCTCTGATTGTCATTTAGAGTTACATTATAGGATTATTCAACAACAAGTCAAAATGTGCTCGTGAAAGGCAGAAAACAACACTTTGATAGTTTGATATAACTTGAGAACGAATGCAAAAAACAGTCCACTCTAAGAACAGGCCGCTTGGACACTTTCAGAACAGCTCTGTTAATGACTGAAAACAGCTCTCGAAGAGATTGTCAAAAGAGACTCTGAAAACGAAACGTTGATCACTTTTGAGCAAAAGGCTGCACACACGCAATTCAAGTTGCTCTGATTGTAATTTAGAGTTACATTATAGGATTATTCAACAACAAGTCAAAATGTGCTCGTGAAAGGCAGAAAACAACACTTTGATAGTTTGATATAACTTGAGAACGAATGCAAAAAACAGTCCACTCTCAGAACAGGCCGCTTGGACACTTTGAGAACAGCTCTGTTAATGACTGAAAACAGCTCTCGAAGAGATTGTCAAAAGAGACTCTGAAAACGAAACGTTGATCACTTTTGAGCAAAAGGCTGCACACACGCAATTCAAGTTGCTCTGATTGTCATTTAGAGTTACATTATAGGATTATTCAACAACAAGTCAAAATGTGCTCGTGAAAGGCAGAAAACAACACTTTGATAGTTTGATATAACTTGAGAACGAATGCAAAAAACAGTCCACTCTAAGAACAGGCCGCTTGGACACTTTCAGAACAGCTCTGTTAATGACTGAAAACAGCTCTCGAAGAGATTGTCAAAAGAGACTCTGAAAACGAAACGTTGATCACTTTTGAGCAAAAGGCTGCACACACGCAATTCAAGTTGCTCTGATTGTCATTTAGAGTTACATTATAGGATTATTCAACAACAAGTCAAAATGTGCTCGTGAAAGGCAGAAAACAACACTTTGATAGTTTGATATAACTTGAGAACGAATGCAAAAAACAGTCCACTCTCAGAACAGGCCGCTTGGACACTTTCAGAACAGCTCTGTTAATGACTGAAAACAGCTCTCGAAGAGATTGTCAAAAGAGACTCCGAAAACGAAACGTTGATCACTTTTGAGCAAAAGGCTGCACACACGCAATTCAAGTTGCTCTGATTGTCATTTAGAGTTACATTATAGGATTATTCAACAACAAGTCAAAATGTGCTCGTGAAAGGCAGAAAACAACACTTTGATAGTTTGATATAACTTGAGAACGAATGCAAAAAACAGTCCACTCTAAGAACAGGCCGCTTGGACACTTTCAGAACAGCTCTGTTAATGACTGAAAACAGCTCTCGAAGAGATTGTCAAAAGAGACTCTGAAAACGAAACGTTGATCACTTTTGAGCAAAAGGCTGCACACACGCAATTCAAGTTGCTCTGATTGTCATTTAGAGTTACATTATAGGATTATTCAACAACAAGTCAAAATGTGCTCGTGAAAGGCAGAAAACAACACTTTGATAGTTTGATATAACTTGAGAACGAATGCAAAAAACAGTCCACTCTAAGAACAGGCCGCTTTGGACACTTTCAGAACAGCTCTGTTAATGACTGAAAACACCTCTCGAAGAGATTGTCAAAAGAGACTCCGAAAACGAAACGTTGATCACTTTTGAGCAAAAGGCTGCACACACGCAATTCAAGTTGCTCTGATTGTCATTTAGAGTTACATTATAGGATTATTCAACAACAAGTCAAAATGTGCTCGTGAAAGGCAGAAAACAACACTTTGATAGTTTGATATAACTTGAGAACGAATGCAAAAAACAGTCCACTCTCAGAACAGGCCGCTTGGACACTTTCAGAACAGCTCTGTTAATGACTGAAAACAGCTCTCGAAGAGATTGTCAAAAGAGACTCCGAAAACGAAACGTTGATCACTTTTGAGCAAAAGGCTGCACACACGCAATTCAAGTTGCTCTGATTGTCATTTAGAGTTACATTATAGGATTATTCAACAACAAGTCAAAATGTGCTCGTGAAAGGCAGAAAACAACACTTTGATAGTTTGATATAACTTGAGAACGAATGCAAAAAACAGTCCACTCTAAGAACAGGCCGCTTGGACACTTTCAGAACAGCTCTGTTAATGACTGAAAACAGCTCTCGAAGAGATTGTCAAAAGAGACTCTGAAAACGAAACGTTGATTACTTTTGAGCAAAAGCTGCACACACGCAATTCAAGTTGCTCTGATTGTCATTTAGAGTAACATTATAGGATTATTCAACAACAAGTCAAAATGTGCTCGTGAAAGGCAGAAAACAACACTTTGATAGTTTGATATAACTTGAGAACGAATGCAAAAAACAGTCCACTCTAAGAACAGGCCGCTTGGACACTTTCAGAACAGCTCTGTTAATGACTGAAAACAGCTCTCGAAGAGATTGTCAAAAGAGACTCTGAAAACGAAACGTTGATCACTTTTGAGCAAAAGGCTGCACACACGCAATTCAAGTTGCTCTGATTGTCATTTAGAGTTACATTATAGGATTATTCAACAACAAGTCAAAATGTGCTCGTGAAAGGCAGAAAACAACACTTTGATAGTTTGATATAACTTGAGAACGAATGCAAAAAACAGTCCACTCTCAGAACAGGCCGCTTGGACACTTTCAGAACAGCTCTGTTAATGACTGAAAACAGCTCTCGAAGAGATTGTCAAAAGAGACTCCGAAAACGAAACGTTGATCACTTTTGAGCAAAAGGCTGCACACACGCAATTCAAGTTGCTCTGATTGTCATTTAGAGTTACATTATAGGATTATTCAACAACAAGTCAAAATGTGCTCGTGAAAGGCAGAAAACAACACTTTGATAGTGTAGTGTATTCTTATTGATTACGAATCAAAGAACAGTTAGTTTAAGATAATTTAATTAGTTACAGGCAGGTTTATACATTACATCTGTTCCCCGTGGATCCTGGGTGAGAAGAGATCGCTCTGTGTCCCTCTCTGCCCGTTCCCCTCCAGAGGGGAGGGGCCAGCGTGCATGTGTGTCCCTGCTCAACCCCCAAAGGTCCCTGCTGGTCATCTGTGTCCCTGCATGCCCTGACATGTGTGTGTGTCTAACACATACCACATATTCATACATAGATCATACATACTACAGAAATATACTACACATCCCCCCTCGGACCACCCAGAGGGTGTTCCGAAACTAAACTACCATAAAACAAAAACAAAAACACAAAACCCCACAAAACATTCCCAAAAAAAAATATTTTTTTTTTTTTTCAAATAAAATTAAAAATTAAAAAATAAACAACAACAGACAGAAAAACTACACCAACACACAACACAAGAAGCACAATAACACAGACCAACCCAGGACCAGTATTAGGAACCAAAGATATCATAAACAAAAAATAGAAAACAACCAATAATAAAAAGAATTTTGAAAATAACAATCACAATTAAACTAAACACAGTTCATCATGCACAAATCAATACAGAAACTTCCAACGACCGATGTTTTCTTTGTCCTTGAAGCGTCGGGGTCAGAGGTTACTAGCACTTGTACCCAGTTGGAGAACAGCCTTTACCGCTGTCTCAGATTGATAACACTTCCATAGTCAGGAGCTTTCCATTTTCGTTGCGCTAGGAACAGAACCTCTCTCCTAGCTTTGTATAACCACCACATCACTTCTCAACTGACCTCAATCACACGATATAGAAACAAACAAACAATACACAAATAATGACATTCAGTTATCATAACACATAATTCTCCAACAGTAAGCATAGGACAAAGGGAATGCACTAATGCATAGATCTTCACCTCAGGTGAGGACTAGTCTTCTGAAAAGTTCATTAACGTGGACTGAGTGACTGATTTTCCAAAAACAGTCAATGAGGCCCTGCCTTCTAAGAAAGTCAAAAATCATGTCTGCTATAATAGGTGCTCCTATCTTGGCAAAATAAGTTTCCCATGCCCCTAAGACCGTTTCCAGCCATGCTATCATCTGCTGTCCATTCCCGTCGTTCCCTTTGATCTGCTGCTTCACTACCCTATTCATAGTCTTTAATCTTTTCCTAACTGGTCGTCGTCCGTCAGTGTCATTGAGGTTAAGGCAGCCGCCTGGTCCCCTCCCACGCTGATCAAGGTCTGGGGAGTCGCCCTCAGCATCATCTGAAGCATGGTGCAGGCACTCGCCAGCATCCCCAGTAGCACAGGTGTCCAGGCTTTGGACACTCCCAGGCTGGACCTCCAGACTGTCAGCACTCTCTGCTTCGTTGGTTTCTGGTTCATTGGCATCTGGACAGCTTTCCGCTGTCCCCTCGGTTTCAGGCACTGCCGGTAATGTCACTGGCTGTAACACTGGCATTGCCACTGGCTCTGGCAACACCACAGCATCTCCTCGTAGCTCCTCCTTCTCAGGTTCTCTGGGGACCTCGGCACCTGTTGGCACAACATCCTGCCTACTCTGTACATCCACCCCCCTGTCCACCACCCGTGGCCCTATTGGGGTAGGGATATGCCCAGACACCACTGGTGTACCCACTCTGATGTTGTTTCTCCAACAGACCCCACATTGACCTAAAGCATGGTCAATCTGTTCCATCAAATATGGACTCCAAAACCCATATTTCTTGGTGATCTTGCGTCTCACCTCCCCCCTAGCCACATGTGCTAATCCATGAGCTTCCTGTATTAACATGCCTAATAAATCTGAGGGTGCTACAACCAACCCCTCATGATTCCTCCACAGACCTGTGTCATCCTGACTTGCCCCCCTTGCTAGCCAAACGCTCTTGTCTAACGTAGTTACTCTACTCTGTAACATCAATAAATCCTCAAGTGTGACCATGCCCTGTAATTGCTTTTCATGTGTGACCAGAAGACCTTTACCTGCCTTGTCTGCTCCTGTAATGGCTTTGGCTGCATCCTCTGCAGCCCTGTTACCTTGTGTGACATGTGATGAGTCAGACCTGTGTGTGGCACACTTCACTATAGCTAATTCCTTTGGCTTCATCATGGCTTGTAACAGCTTCATGATCTGTGCGTGATGCTGTATAGGCGTACCATCAGTTCTCTTAAAACCTCGCCCCCTCCATACAGCTCCATTAAAATGACAAACATTATGTGCATAGGCAGAGTCGGTGTACACTGTCACTCTCCGTCCGGTTCCCAAGTTGCATGCCTCTGTGAGGGCAATCAATTCAGCCAACTGGGCTGAGCAAGGCTGAGGAACTGCCTCAGCCTGTTCTACAATAAACTTTGAATTCTGTGCTTTAACTAAGGAATACCCAGCGCACAAAGTTTCTCCTACCCCGTAACAAGACCCATCAACCCAATATTCTATATCAGCTCCCTTTAAAGGCAAAGCTTGTAGGTCTGTTCTATGCTTAATCACTTTGGCTGTCGATGGAACCTGAGCACCGCTGTCAGGTGTGCATTTTACTGTACAGTTCAATTGGCATAGAGCATCTCTCCCTAGCAGCCCTGTTGGCGTGTGTTCTGACACAAGTGTTGACAGAGTTGCTCTCTGTCCCTTGTACTCTAAGTCTACATGCTCAGTTGTAGGAATCAGCTGTTTAATTCCCTCAAATCCGATTGTCTTCACATATTCTCTAGACATAGGGAGGTGCGTGGCGCCTTCAGGCTTCTGTGTCACCACCAGCTGGCACCTCCCACTCGGATCTTCCGGGCACCCCTATAGGCCAGCTGCTGGGCCTCCGTAAGGGTTCATCACTCCTGGAGCAGGTGTAGTAGGGGGCCAATATCCTCCTCCTTGGCTCCCCCCTGCGCCCCCCTGGGGCCTGTTGCAGCAGGCACAGGCTAGATGTCCATTCTGGTCGCATTGGCATGGGTCTAGCATCTCCTTCCCTGCTGCTGTCCATCCCCCTGGTGGTG
Organism: Nansenia antarctica; assembly: GCF_963989245.1. Classification (NCBI taxonomy): domain Eukaryota; kingdom Metazoa; phylum Chordata; class Actinopteri; order Argentiniformes; family Microstomatidae; genus Nansenia; species Nansenia antarctica. The sequence continues at coordinate 152,616 of NW_027662408.1, read as the reverse complement.
GTCCTTGGCCAGGCTGTGTGTACATCTGGTATGGAACCGCTTGCACCCCTGGTGGCCCTTGTGGGTATGGATACCCCCCTTGTGGCCCCGGTGGGTAGGACTGGTAAGTAGCAGGATACCCCCCTTGTGGCCCCTGTGAGTAGGACTGGTAAGTAGCAGTCTGCACTCCAGGTGGCTGTTGCTGTGGGGCTAAAGCCTGCACTCCCTCTATGTTCCTCTCGCTTTCAGTCAATTGCAAATGAGTCAATATTCTGAGGGATTCTTCGTCTCGTGCCTTCTGTATCTGAATGTTCTTTCGATATAACTCCACGTGATGAGCTACGTGGTCTATATAAACAGCTTTGTTCATGTGTCGTAGCCCCACCACTTCTGCTAGCTTATCCTTAACTGGGGTAGGAAGCCCTTCTTGTATTTTTTCCCTGATTATGGATTTTTCTAAGGGGTTATCTTCAGCGTCTTTCCCTGTCACACTTCTCCATTGAGAGTGCATACGGGCAATATAACCCCTGGGATTCTCATCCCCCCCCAGTGGCTTCACAATGATATTGTCTGGGTGAATGTGAGTAGGGTAGGTCTCTCTGATTGCTTTCCACAGCCTGCCTCTGTTTGCTGCGAAGAGCTCTGGATCATAAACTGATGTATTGATATATCTATGAAGTCCTGCCTTCATCAATATTTCCTGCATTGTATCCAATCCTGCAATAAAAGCTAAGAGTCTTTTCAGGTCTCCCATCGCGGCCTGCGTTCCTATCAGTATCACGTCGACTTGCGCCGTCCAAGAATGTCCTCCCTCTTGAAGAACTGGGAGTTTCTCGATCACTTCAGACAAATCTGTATGATGCCACGGATGATATTCCATCTTGTTACCCCGAATCAGCACTGGACAGTTCTTTAATGTATTTGATGACATTCGGTGACAATCTCCCTCTTTCTCCGGGCGTCTTCTCCCACCTTTCCTTTCGGCTGTGGCTATCATCTTCCTGACCTGCGAGTTGTAGCCTCCATCTGCATTGTCGTCATCACTTGAGTCTGCACTGCCATCTTCGCTGTCATCTTCCTCGTCACTCCTGTCGTCCCCTTTTCCCCTTGGCTCCTTCTTCTTCTTCTGGGAATGATCCTCCAGTGCCTTAGCATAGGGAGGGGGACTGGGGGCAGGACACTGAGCTATTTTCTGTCCCTCTACCTTAAATAGATCTAAAATAGCTAACTCTAACTTGCGTTTCTCTGATCTAATCCTTCCTCTTTGATGTGCTTTGTGCCCATTGATAAGTATTTCCAATGTTGCAATTAATTGTAAATTAATGCTGCCCTCTTTCGGCCACGGCTGTTCAATGTATGCCCAACGGCTATTCCATTTCGTAGACATTTTGCTAATTTCCCTAACAAGAGGATTCATTTTTTCCACTACAGCCATAGGGGATAACGTAGCCAACATTCCACGATGTTCACTAATATCTTTTAACAGCTTCGTGGAATTCGACCCCATTCTACTTGTTCAATATGCTGACAATATTCTATATTAGATAAGGTGTACGCTTCTTACAACCCACCTTATTTTATCTTGTTTGCTAAACAAATGCTAGTCCAATATAACTGTATTAACCATCCCCACAAAAACCCTGCAACTCCAGAATAACAGACTTGCCTCTTGTGTATGTCAGTGCAGTATTAACTTAAATCTAATCTCTGTGTAAGTACTTTATACTTAAATGTGTTTCCTAATTGTTTATGAATGTGTCACTTAATTACTCATTCAATCCTAATTACAGTTCTGGTCAACACAATTATTAAATCACAAAGATTGGTCAACACCTAAGTATTCACTGATTTACAAAAACCCTTTTACTGCTTAATTATCAAATATGTACTATTCTGCTATTCCTTAATCAAACACTGTGGAAATGACCTAACTAAAATAAAAGATGTAAATTACAAATATTAATTATAACCTGTAAAGGAATCGACTTGTTATTTGGAAAATAATGAATGATTAATTATTAATTACACACTTAAAGAAATCTACTTGTCATTTGGAAGGAATAAAATGATTAATTATTCATTACACACTTAAAGAAATCGACTTGTCATTTGGAAGGAATAAAATGATTAATTATTCATTACAATCTGTAAGGAAATCGACTTGTTATTTGAAAGGAACAAAATGATCAATTCTCAATTACAATCATTTATAACCATCTATTTATTAATGTATCGGACTGTTTCATCGACCTCAGCTGTATCTCCCTGAGGATTTAGTGTTTTAAAATGTATTGTCGTATTTCGACCAGCAGATGGAGCTGTGCTCCGGCTAACGCGCATCGATTGCGCATGCGCCAACTCTTAGCCAAGGCTATGAATGTTTTAACCGTAACTCTAAACTATTTAAAATACCCCGAGATCAATTCACCATATCTCTATCTTAAATACTATAGTCTATGTAAAATGATCCGTAAGAAATAAGGAATGTAATTAATCAGTCAGGTTCCTTTCCAAAGGAATGCTTTCCAAAGGAGTGCCTGTTTGCAGAGGCAAGAAGAGGGGGCTACAACCCGTCTCCCCTGAAAAATCACCGCGTGTTTGTAGCCTGCTCCAAAACAATCTCTCCAACACAACTTGTTTTCATAAACGATTACTTTTCACGACACAGCAATATCTTTCAATCCAGTTAAACCACTATTTATCTCATTCAAATATTCTACGTTCACGCTTCCCTCACAAAGATGGCCTCTGTGTGTGTCCTTTAGACTCTCTGACACACTGCAAATGGCGTCTAAATGCAAATGGCGTCTAAACTCCGCTGAAAGTACACTGCACGTTTCCCTCATAAAAATGGCGGCTAAGAATAGACTCTCTGACACACTGAAAATGGCCGCCCACACAACGGCGTCCTCTCACACAGACAAAGAGTAATGGCGTACTCTCTGCTACAATACAAAATAGACTACCGAGTCCACCCACACTCCAACACATAAACACAACCTCACCGAATTTTACACAAACACACACACGATATTCCAATACCGTACAAACAAACCTTACCATTAAACACTATATTTTACAAAAAACGGGCTACCAAGTCCGGCTCTCACCACCCATCAAAGATTTATGAAAAGTTTGCTTCTGTTCCAACAAGATTACCGTTACACAGATTCTTTTGACTATAACTTATCTGAGATTCACAGTTTATTTTAAACACACCAATCGACTAGAGAGAGATTTCTGCAGAAAATCTGCCCTCTTTGTTAGATTGAAGTTCGCAAAACACTGCAAATTAAGTTACATTAAACTCCGTCGCTTGCTCGCCATTTACTGTAGTGTATTCTTATTGATTACGAATCAAAGAACAGTTAGTTTAAGATAATTTAATTAGTTACAGGCAGGTTTATACATTACATCTGTTCCCCGTGGATCCTGGGTGAGAAGAGATCGCTCTGTGTCCCTCTCTGCCCGTTCCCCTCCAGAGGGGAGGGGCCAGCGTGCATGTGTGTCCCTGCTCAACCCCCAAAGGTCCCTGCTGGTCATCTGTGTCCCTGCATGCCCTGACATGTGTGTGTGTCTAACACATACCACATATTCATACATAGATCATACATACTACAGAAATATACTACAATAGTTTGATATAACTTGAGAACGAATGCAAAAAACAGTCCACTCTAAGAACAGGCCGCTTGGACACTTTCAGAACAGCTCTGTTAATGACTGAAAACAGCTCTCGAAGAGATTGTCAAAAGAGACTCTGAAAACGAAACGTTGATTACTTTTGAGCAAAAGCTGCACACACGCAATTCAAGTTGCTCTGATTGTCATTTAGAGTAACATTATAGGATTATTCAACAACAAGTCAAAATGTGCTCGTGAAAGGCAGAAAACAACACTTTGATAGTTTGATATAACTTGAGAACGAATGCAAAAAACAGTCCACTCTAAGAACAGGCCGCTTGGACACTTTCAGAACAGCTCTGTTAATGACTGAAAACAGCTCTCGAAGAGATTGTCAAAAGAGACTCTGAAAACGAAACGTTGATCACTTTTGAGCAAAAGGCTGCACACACGCAATTCAAGTTGCTCTGATTGTCATTTAGAGTTACATTATAGGATTATTCAACAACAAGTCAAAATGTGCTCGTGAAAGGCAGAAAACAACACTTTGATAGTTTGATATAACTTGAGAACGAATGCAAAAAACAGTCCACTCTAAGAACAGGCCGCTTGGACACTTTCAGAACAGCTCTGTTAATGACTGAAAACAGCTCTCGAAGAGATTGTCAAAAGAGACTCCGAAAACGAAACGTTGATCACTTTTGAGCAAAAGGCTGCACACACGCAATTCAAGTTGCTCTGATTGTCATTTAGAGTTACATTATAGGATTATTCAACAACAAGTCAAAATGTGCTCGTGAAAGGCAGAAAACAACACTTTGATAGTTTGATATAACTTGGGAACGAATGCAAAAAACAGTCCACTCTCAGAACAGGCCGCTTGGACACTTTCAGAACAGCTCTGTTAATGACTGAAAACAGCTCTCGAAGAGATTGTCAAAAGAGACTCCGAAAACGAAACGTTGATCACTTTTGAGCAAAAGGCTGCACACACGCAATTCAAGTTGCTCTGATTGTCATTTAGAGTTACGTTATAGGATTATTCAACAACAAGTCAAAATGTGCTCGTGAAAGGCAGAAAACAACACTTTGATAGTTTGATATAACTTGAGAACGAATGCAAAAAACAGTCCACTCTAAGAACAGGCCGCTTTGGACACTTTCAGAACAGCTCTGTTAATGACTGAAAACAGCTCTCGAAGAGATTGTCAAAAGAGACTCCGAAAACGAAACGTTGATCACTTTTGAGCAAAAGGCTGCACACACGCAATTCAAGTTGCTCTGATTGTCATTTAGAGTTACATTATAGGATTATTCAACAACAAGTCAAAATGTGCTCGTGAAAGGCAGAAAACAACACTTTGATAGTTTGATATAACTTGAGAACGAATGCAAAAAACAGTCCACTCTCAGAACAGGCCGCTTGGACACTTTCAGAACAGCTCTGTTAATGACTGAAAACAGCTCTCGAAGAGATTGTCAAAAGAGACTCCGAAAACGAAACGTTGATCACTTTTGAGCAAAAGGCTGCACACACGCAATTCAAGTTGCTCTGATTGTCATTTAGAGTTACATTATAGGATTATTCAACAACAAGTCAAAATGTGCTCGTGAAAGGCAGAAAACAACACTTTGATAGTTTGATATAACTTGAGAACGAATGCAAAAAACAGTCCACTCTAAGAACAGGCCGCTTGGACACTTTCAGAACAGCTCTGTTAATGACTGAAAACAGCTCTCGAAGAGATTGTCAAAAGAGACTCTGAAAACGAAACGTTGATTACTTTTGAGCAAAAGCTGCACACACGCAATTCAAGTTGCTCTGATTGTCATTTAGAGTAACATTATAGGATTATTCAACAACAAGTCAAAATGTGCTCGTGAAAGGCAGAAAACAACACTTTGATAGTTTGATATAACTTGAGAACGAATGCAAAAAACAGTCCACTCTAAGAACAGGCCGCTTGGACACTTTCAGAACAGCTCTGTTAATGACTGAAAACAGCTCTCGAAGAGATTGTCAAAAGAGACTCTGAAAACGAAACGTTGATCACTTTTGAGCAAAAGGCTGCACACACGCAATTCAAATTGCTCTGATTGTCATTTAGAGTTACATTATAGGATTATTCAACAACAAGTCAAAATGTGCTCGTGAAAGGCAGAAAACAACACTTTGATAGTTTGATATAACTTGAGAACGAATGCAAAAAACAGTCCACTCTAAGAACAGGCCGCTTGGACACTTTCAGAACAGCTCTGTTAATGACTGAAAACAGCTCTCGAAGAGATTGTCAAAAGAGACTCCGAAAACGAAACGTTGATCACTTTTGAGCAAAAGGCTGCACACACGCAATTCAAGTTGCTCTGATTGTCATTTAGAGTTACATTATAGGATTATTCAACAACAAGTCAAAATGTGCTCGTGAAAGGCAGAAAACAACACTTTGATAGTTTGATATAACTTGGGAACGAATGCAAAAAACAGTCCACTCTCAGAACAGGCCGCTTGGACACTTTCAGAACAGCTCTGTTAATGACTGAAAACAGCTCTCGAAGAGATTGTCAAAAGAGACTCCGAAAACGAAACGTTGATCACTTTTGAGCAAAAGGCTGCACACACGCAATTCAAGTTGCTCTGATTGTCATTTAGAGTTACGTTATAGGATTATTCAACAACAAGTCAAAATGTGCTCGTGAAAGGCAGAAAACAACACTTTGATAGTTTGATATAACTTGAGAACGAATGCAAAAAACAGTCCACTCTAAGAACAGGCCGCTTTGGACACTTTCAGAACAGCTCTGTTAATGACTGAAAACAGCTCTCGAAGAGATTGTCAAAAGAGACTCCGAAAACGAAACGTTGATCACTTTTGAGCAAAAGGCTGCACACATGCAATTCAAGTTGCTCTGATTGTCATTTAGAGTTACATTATAGGATTATTCAACAACAAGTCAAAATGTGCTCGTGAAAGGCAGAAAACAACACTTTGATAGTTTGATATAACTTGAGAACGAATGCAAAAAACAGTCCACTCTCAGAACAGGCCGCTTGGACACTTTCAGAACAGCTCTGTTAATGACTGAAAACAGCTCTCGAAGAGATTGTCAAAAGAGACTCCGAAAACGAAACGTTGATCACTTTTGAGCAAAAGGCTGCACACACGCAATTCAAGTTGCTCTGATTGTCATTTAGAGTTACATTATAGGATTATTCAACAACAAGTCAAAATGTGCTCGTGAAAGGCAGAAAACAACACTTTGATAGTTTGATATAACTTGAGAACGAATGCAAAAAACAGTCCACTCTAAGAACAGGCCGCTTGGACACTTTCAGAACAGCTCTGTTAATGACTGAAAACAGCTCTCGAAGAGATTGTCAAAAGAGACTCTGAAAACGAAACGTTGATCACTTTTGAGCAAAAGGCTGCACACACGCAATTCAAGTTGCTCTGATTGTCATTTAGAGTTACATTATAGGATTATTCAACAACAAGTCAAAATGTGCTCGTGAAAGGCAGAAAACAACACTTTGATAGTTTGATATAACTTGAGAACGAATGCAAAAAACAGTCCACTCTAAGAACAGGCCGCTTTGGACACTTTCAGAACAGCTCTGTTAATGACTGAAAACAGCTCTCGAAGAGATTGTCAAAAGAGACTTCGAAAACGAAACGTTGATCACTTTTGAGCAAAAGGCTGCACACACGCAATTCAAGTTGCTCTGATTGTCATTTAGAGTTACATTATAGGATTATTCAACAACAAGTCAAAATGTGCTCGTGAAAGGCAGAAAACAACACTTTGATAGTTTGATATAACTTGAGAACGAATGCAAAAAACAGTCCACTCTAAGAACAGGCCGCTTGGACACTTTCAGAACAGCTCTGTTAATGACTGAAAACAGCTCTCGAAGAGATTGTCAAAAGAGACTCCGAAAACGAAACGTTGATCACTTTTGAGCAAAAGGCTGCACACACGCAATTCAAGTTGCTCTGATTGTCATTTAGAGTAACATTATAGGATTATTCAACAACAAGTCAAAATGTGCTCGTGAAAGGCAGAAAACAACACTTTGATAGTTTGATATAACTTGAGAACGAATGCAAAAAACAGTCCACTCTAAGAACAGGCCGCTTGGACACTTTCAGAACAGCTCTGTTAATGACTGAAAACAGCTCTCGAAGAGATTGTCAAAAGAGACTCCGAAAACGAAACGTTGATCACTTTTGAGCAAAAGGCTGCACACACGCAATTCAAGTTGCTCTGATTGTCATTTAGAGTTACATTATAGGATTATTCAACAACAAGTCAAAATGTGCTCGTGAAAGGCAGAAAACAACACTTTGATAGTTTGATATAACTTGGGAACGAATGCAAAAAACAGTCCACTCTCAGAACAGGCCGCTTGGACACTTTCAGAACAGCTCTGTTAATGACTGAAAACAGCTCTCGAAGAGATTGTCAAAAGAGACTCCGAAAACGAAACGTTGATCACTTTTGAGCAAAAGGCTGCACACACGCAATTCAAGTTGCTCTGATTGTCATTTAGAGTTACATTATAGGATTATTCAACAACAAGTCAAAATGTGCTCGTGAAAGGCAGAAAATAACACTTTGATAGTTTGATATAACTTGAGAACGAATGCAAAAAACAGTCCACTCTAAGAACAGGCCGCTTGGACACTTTCAGAACAGCTCTGTTAATGACTGAAAACAGCTCTCGAAGAGATTGTCAAAAGAGACTCCGAAAACGAAACGTTGATCACTTTTGAGCAAAAGGCTGCACACACGCAATTCAAGTTGCTCTGATTGTCATTTAGAGTTACATTATAGGAGCATTCAGCAACAAGTCAAAATGTGCTCCAGAAAAGCAGAAAACAACACTGATAGAACTTGAGAACGAATGCAAAAACAGTCCACTCTCAGAACAGGCCGCTTGGACACTTTCAGAACAGCTCTGTTAATGACTGAAAACAGCTCTCGAAGAGATTGTCAAAAGAGACTCCGAAAACGAAACGTTGATCACTTTTGAGCAAAAGGCTGCACACACGCAATTCAAGTTGCTCTGATTGTCATTTAGAGTTACATTATAGGATTATTCAACAACAAGTCAAAATGTGCTCGTGAAAGGCAGAAAACAACACTTTGATAGTTTGATATAACTTGAGAACGAATGCAAAAAACAGTCCACTCTAAGAACAGGCCGCTTGGACACTTTCAGAACAGCTCTGTTAATGACTGAAAACAGCTCTCGAAGAGATTGTCAAAAGAGACTCTGAAAACGAAACGTTGATCACTTTTGAGCAAAAGGCTGCACACACGCAATTCAAGTTGCTCTGATTGTCATTTAGAGTTACATTATAGGATTATTCAACAACAAGTCAAAATGTGCTCGTGAAAGGCAGAAAACAACACTTTGATAGTTTGATATAACTTGGGAACGAATGCAAAAAACAGTCCACTCTCAGAACAGGCCGCTTGGACACTTTCAGAACAGCTCTGTTAATGACTGAAAACAGCTCTCGAAGAGATTGTCAAAAGAGACTCCGAAAACGAAACGTTGATCACTTTTGAGCAAAAGGCTGCACACACGCAATTCAAGTTGCTCTGATTGTCATTTAGAGTTACATTATAGGATTATTCAACAACAAGTCAAAATGTGCTCGTGAAAGGCAGAAAACAACACTTTGATAGTTTGATATAACTTGAGAACGAATGCAAAAAACAGTCCACTCTAAGAACAGGCCGCTTGGACACTTTCAGAACAGCTCTGTTAATGACTGAAAACAGCTCTCGAAGAGATTGTCAAAAGAGACTCCGAAAACGAAACGTTGATCACTTTTGAGCAAAAGGCTGCACACACGCAATTCAAGTTGCTCTGATTGTCATTTAGAGTTACATTATAGGATTATTCAACAACAAGTCAAAATGTGCTCGTGAAAGGCAGAAAACAACACTTTGATAGTTTGATATAACTTGAGAACGAATGCAAAAAACAGTCCACTCTAAGAACAGGCCGCTTGGACACTTTCAGAACAGCTCTGTTAATGACTGAAAACAGCTCTCGAAGAGATTGTCAAAAGAGACTCTGAAAACGAAACGTTGATCACTTTTGAGCAAAAGGCTGCACACACGCAATTCAAGTTGCTCTGATTGTCATTTAGAGTTACATTATAGGATTATTCAACAACAAGTCAAAATGTGCTCGTGAAAGGCAGAAAACAACACTTTGATAGTTTGATATAACTTGAGAACGAATGCAAAAAACAGTCCACTCTAAGAACAGGCCGCTTGGACACTTTCAGAACAGCTCTGTTAATGACTGAAAACAGCTCTCGAAGAGATTGTCAAAAGAGACTCCGAAAACGAAACGTTGATCACTTTTGAGCAAAAGGCTGCACACACGCAATTCAAGTTGCTCTGATTGTCATTTAGAGTTACATTATAGGATTATTCAACAACAAGTCAAAATGTGCTCGTGAAAGGCAGAAAACAACACTTTGATAGTTTGATATAACTTGGGAACGAATGCAAAAAACAGTCCACTCTCAGAACAGGCCGCTTGGACACTTTCAGAACAGCTCTGTTAATGACTGAAAACAGCTCTCGAAGAGATTGTCAAAAGAGACTCCGAAAACGAAACGTTGATCACTTTTGAGCAAAAGGCTGCACACACGCAATTCAAGTTGCTCTGATTGTCATTTAGAGTTACATTATAGGATTATTCAACAACAAGTCAAAATGTGCTCGTGAAAGGCAGAAAACAACACTTTGATAGTTTGATATAACTTGAGAACGAATGCAAAAAACAGTCCACTCTAAGAACAGGCCGCTTGGACACTTTCAGAACAGCTCTGTTAATGACTGAAAACAGCTCTCGAAGAGATTGTCAAAAGAGACTCCGAAAACGAAACGTTGATCACTTTTGAGCAAAAGGCTGCACACACGCAATTCAAGTTGCTCTGATTGTCATTTAGAGTTACATTATAGGATTATTCAACAACAAGTCAAAATGTGCTCGTGAAAGGCAGAAAACAACACTTTGATAGTTTGATATAACTTGAGAACGAATGCAAAAAACAGTCCACTCTAAGAACAGGCCGCTTGGACACTTTCAGAACAGCTCTGTTAATGACTGAAAACAGCTCTCGAAGAGATTGTCAAAAGAGACTCCGAAAACGAAACGTTGATCACTTTTGAGCAAAAGGCTGCACACACGCAATTCAAGTTGCTCTGATTGTCATTTAGAGTTACATTATAGGATTATTCAACAACAAGTCAAAATGTGCTCGTGAAAGGCAGAAAACAACACTTTGATAGTTTGATATAACTTGGGAACGAATGCAAAAAACAGTCCACTCTCAGAACAGGCCGCTTGGACACTTTCAGAACAGCTCTGTTAATGACTGAAAACAGCTCTCGAAGAGATTGTCAAAAGAGACTCCGAAAACGAAACGTTGATCACTTTTGAGCAAAAGGCTGCACACACGCAATTCAAGTTGCTCTGATTGTCATTTAGAGTTACATTATAGGATTATTCAACAACAAGTCAAAATGTGCTCGTGAAAGGCAGAAAACAACACTTTGATAGTTTGATATAACTTGGGAACGAATGCAAAAAACAGTCCACTCTCAGAACAGGCCGCTTGGACACTTTCAGAACAGCTCTGTTAATGACTGAAAACAGCTCTCGAAGAGATTGTCAAAAGAGACTCCGAAAACGAAACGTTGATCACTTTTGAGCAAAAGGCTGCACACACGCAATTCAAGTTGCTCTGATTGTCATTTAGAGTTACATTATAGGATTATTCAACAACAAGTCAAAATGTGCTCGTGAAAGGCAGAAAATAACACTTTGATAGTTTGATATAACTTGAGAACGAATGCAAAAAACAGTCCACTCTAAGAACAGGCCGCTTGGACACTTTCAGAACAGCTCTGTTAATGACTGAAAACAGCTCTCGAAGAGATTGTCAAAAGAGACTCCGAAAACGAAACGTTGATCACTTTTGAGCAAAAGGCTGCACACACGCAATTCAAGTTGCTCTGATTGTCATTTAGAGTTACATTATAGGAGCATTCAGCAACAAGTCAAAATGTGCTCCAGAAAAGCAGAAAACAACACTGATAGAACTTGAGAACGAATGCAAAAACAGTCCACTCTCAGAACAGGCCGCTTGGACACTTTCAGAACAGCTCTGTTAATGACTGAAAACAGCTCTCGAAGAGATTGTCAAAAGAGACTCCGAAAACGAAACGTTGATCACTTTTGAGCAAAAGGCTGCACACACGCAATTCAAGTTGCTCTGATTGTCATTTAGAGTTACATTATAGGATTATTCAACAACAAGTCAAAATGTGCTCGTGAAAGGCAGAAAACAACACTTTGATAGTTTGATATAACTTGAGAACGAATGCAAAAAACAGTCCACTCTAAGAACAGGCCGCTTGGACACTTTCAGAACAGCTCTGTTAATGACTGAAAACAGCTCTCGAAGAGATTGTCAAAAGAGACTCTGAAAACGAAACGTTGATCACTTTTGAGCAAAAGGCTGCACACACGCAATTCAAGTTGCTCTGATTGTCATTTAGAGTTACATTATAGGATTATTCAACAACAAGTCAAAATGTGCTCGTGAAAGGCAGAAAACAACACTTTGATAGTTTGATATAACTTGGGAACGAATGCAAAAAACAGTCCACTCTCAGAACAGGCCGCTTGGACACTTTCAGAACAGCTCTGTTAATGACTGAAAACAGCTCTCGAAGAGATTGTCAAAAGAGACTCCGAAAACGAAACGTTGATCACTTTTGAGCAAAAGGCTGCACACACGCAATTCAAGTTGCTCTGATTGTCATTTAGAGTTACATTATAGGATTATTCAACAACAAGTCAAAATGTGCTCGTGAAAGGCAGAAAACAACACTTTGATAGTTTGATATAACTTGAGAACGAATGCAAAAAACAGTCCACTCTAAGAACAGGCCGCTTGGACACTTTCAGAACAGCTCTGTTAATGACTGAAAACAGCTCTCGAAGAGATTGTCAAAAGAGACTCCGAAAACGAAACGTTGATCACTTTTGAGCAAAAGGCTGCACACACGCAATTCAAGTTGCTCTGATTGTCATTTAGAGTTACATTATAGGATTATTCAACAACAAGTCAAAATGTGCTCGTGAAAGGCAGAAAACAACACTTTGATAGTTTGATATAACTTGAGAACGAATGCAAAAAACAGTCCACTCTAAGAACAGGCCGCTTGGACACTTTCAGAACAGCTCTGTTAATGACTGAAAACAGCTCTCGAAGAGATTGTCAAAAGAGACTCCGAAAACGAAACGTTGATCACTTTTGAGCAAAAGGCTGCACACACGCAATTCAAGTTGCTCTGATTGTCATTTAGAGTTACATTATAGGATTATTCAACAACAAGTCAAAATGTGCTCGTGAAAGGCAGAAAACAACACTTTGATAGTTTGATATAACTTGGGAACGAATGCAAAAAACAGTCCACTCTCAGAACAGGCCGCTTGGACACTTTCAGAACAGCTCTGTTAATGACTGAAAACAGCTCTCGAAGAGATTGTCAAAAGAGACTCCGAAAACGAAACGTTGATCACTTTTGAGCAAAAGGCTGCACACACGCAATTCAAGTTGCTCTGATTGTCATTTAGAGTTACGTTATAGGATTATTCAACAACAAGTCAAAATGTGCTCGTGAAAGGCAGAAAACAACACTTTGATAGTTTGATATAACTTGAGAACGAATGCAAAAAACAGTCCACTCTAAGAACAGGCCGCTTTGGACACTTTCAGAACAGCTCTGTTAATGACTGAAAACAGCTCTCGAAGAGATTGTCAAAAGAGACTCCGAAAACGAAACGTTGATCACTTTTGTGCAAAAGGCTGCACACATGCAATTCAAGTTGCTCTGATTGTCATTTAGAGTTACATTATAGGATTATTCAACAACAAGTCAAAATGTGCTCGTGAAAGGCAGAAAACAACACTTTGATAGTTTGATATAACTTGAGAACGAATGCAAAAAACAGTCCACTCTCAGAACAGGCCGCTTGGACACTTTCAGAACAGCTCTGTTAATGACTGAAAACAGCTCTCGAAGAGATTGTCAAAAGAGACTCCGAAAACGAAACGTTGATCACTTTTGAGCAAAAGGCTGCACACACGCAATTCAAGTTGCTCTGATTGTCATTTAGAGTTACATTATAGGATTATTCAACAACAAGTCAAAATGTGCTCGTGAAAGGCAGAAAACAACACTTTGATAGTTTGATATAACTTGAGAACGAATGCAAAAAACAGTCCACTCTAAGAACAGGCCGCTTGGACACTTTCAGAACAGCTCTGTTAATGACTGAAAACAGCTCTCGAAGAGATTGTCAAAAGAGACTCTGAAAACGAAACGTTGATCACTTTTGAGCAAAAGGCTGCACACACGCAATTCAAGTTGCTCTGATTGTCATTTAGAGTTACATTATAGGATTATTCAACAACAAGTCAAAATGTGCTCGTGAAAGGCAGAAAACAACACTTTGATAGTTTGATATAACTTGAGAACGAATGCAAAAAACAGTCCACTCTAAGAACAGGTCGCTTTGGACACTTTCAGAACAGCTCTGTTAATGACTGAAAACAGCTCTCGAAGAGATTGTCAAAAGAGACTTCGAAAACGAAACGTTGATCACTTTTGAGCAAAAGGCTGCACACACGCAATTCAAGTTGCTCTGATTGTCATTTAGAGTTACATTATAGGATTATTCAACAACAAGTCAAAATGTGCTCGTGAAAGGCAGAAAACAACACTTTGATAGTTTGATATAACTTGAGAACGAATGCAAAAAACAGTCCACTCTAAGAACAGGCCGCTTGGACACTTTCAGAACAGCTCTGTTAATGACTGAAAACAGCTCTCGAAGAGATTGTCAAAAGAGACTCCGAAAACGAAACGTTGATCACTTTTGAGCAAAAGGCTGCACACACGCAATTCAAGTTGCTCTGATTGTCATTTAGAGTAACATTATAGGATTATTCAACAACAAGTCAAAATGTGCTCGTGAAAGGCAGAAAACAACACTTTGATAGTTTGATATAACTTGAGAACGAATGCAAAAAACAGTCCACTCTAAGAACAGGCCGCTTGGACACTTTCAGAACAGCTCTGTTAATGACTGAAAACAGCTCTCGAAGAGATTGTCAAAAGAGACTCCGAAAACGAAACGTTGATCACTTTTGAGCAAAAGGCTGCACACACGCAATTCAAGTTGCTCTGATTGTCATTTAGAGTTACATTATAGGATTATTCAACAACAAGTCAAAATGTGCTCGTGAAAGGCAGAAAACAACACTTTGATAGTTTGATATAACTTGGGAACGAATGCAAAAAACAGTCCACTCTCAGAACAGGCCGCTTGGACACTTTCAGAACAGCTCTGTTAATGACTGAAAACAGCTCTCGAAGAGATTGTCAAAAGAGACTCCGAAAACGAAACGTTGATCACTTTTGAGCAAAAGGCTGCACACACGCAATTCAAGTTGCTCTGATTGTCATTTAGAGTTACATTATAGGATTATTCAACAACAAGTCAAAATGTGCTCGTGAAAGGCAGAAAATAACACTTTGATAGTTTGATATAACTTGAGAACGAATGCAAAAAACAGTCCACTCTAAGAACAGGCCGCTTGGACACTTTCAGAACAGCTCTGTTAATGACTGAAAACAGCTCTCGAAGAGATTGTCAAAAGAGACTCCGAAAACGAAACGTTGATCACTTTTGAGCAAAAGGCTGCACACACGCAATTCAAGTTGCTCTGATTGTCATTTAGAGTTACATTATAGGAGCATTCAGCAACAAGTCAAAATGTGCTCCAGAAAAGCAGAAAACAACACTGATAGAACTTGAGAACGAATGCAAAAACAGTCCACTCTCAGAACAGGCCGCTTGGACACTTTCAGAACAGCTCTGTTAATGACTGAAAACAGCTCTCGAAGAGATTGTCAAAAGAGACTCCGAAAACGAAACGTTGATCACTTTTGAGCAAAAGGCTGCACACACGCAATTCAAGTTGCTCTGATTGTCATTTAGAGTTACATTATAGGATTATTCAACAACAAGTCAAAATGTGCTCGTGAAAGGCAGAAAACAACACTTTGATAGTTTGATATAACTTGAGAACGAATGCAAAAAACAGTCCACTCTAAGAACAGGTCGCTTTGGACACTTTCAGAACAGCTCTGTTAATGACTGAAAACAGCTCTCGAAGAGATTGTCAAAAGAGACTTCGAAAACGAAACGTTGATCACTTTTGAGCAAAAGGCTGCACACACGCAATTCAAGTTGCTCTGATTGTCATTTAGAGTTACATTATAGGATTATTCAACAACAAGTCAAAATGTGCTCGTGAAAGGCAGAAAACAACACTTTGATAGTTTGATATAACTTGAGAACGAATGCAAAAAACAGTCCACTCTAAGAACAGGCCGCTTGGACACTTTCAGAACAGCTCTGTTAATGACTGAAAACAGCTCTCGAAGAGATTGTCAAAAGAGACTCCGAAAACGAAACGTTGATCACTTTTGAGCAAAAGGCTGCACACACGCAATTCAAGTTGCTCTGATTGTCATTTAGAGTAACATTATAGGATTATTCAACAACAAGTCAAAATGTGCTCGTGAAAGGCAGAAAACAACACTTTGATAGTTTGATATAACTTGAGAACGAATGCAAAAAACAGTCCACTCTAAGAACAGGCCGCTTGGACACTTTCAGAACAGCTCTGTTAATGACTGAAAACAGCTCTCGAAGAGATTGTCAAAAGAGACTCCGAAAACGAAACGTTGATCACTTTTGAGCAAAAGGCTGCACACACGCAATTCAAGTTGCTCTGATTGTCATTTAGAGTTACATTATAGGATTATTCAACAACAAGTCAAAATGTGCTCGTGAAAGGCAGAAAACAACACTTTGATAGTTTGATATAACTTGAGAACGAATGCAAAAAACAGTCCACTCTAAGAACAGGCCGCTTGGACACTTTCAGAACAGCTCTGTTAATGACTGAAAACAGCTCTCGAAGAGATTGTCAAAAGAGACTCCGAAAACGAAACGTTGATCACTTTTGAGCAAAAGGCTGCACACACGCAATTCAAGTTGCTCTGATTGTCATTTAGAGTAACATTATAGGATTATTCAACAACAAGTCAAAATGTGCTCGTGAAAGGCAGAAAACAACACTTTGATAGTTTGATATAACTTGAGAACGAATGCAAAAAACAGTCCACTCTAAGAACAGGCCGCTTGGACACTTTCAGAACAGCTCTGTTAATGACTGAAAACAGCTCTCGAAGAGATTGTCAAAAGAGACTCCGAAAACGAAACGTTGATCACTTTTGAGCAAAAGGCTGCACACACGCAATTCAAGTTGCTCTGATTGTCATTTAGAGTTACATTATAGGATTATTCAACAACAAGTCAAAATGTGCTCGTGAAAGGCAGAAAACAACACTTTGATAGTTTGATATAACTTGGGAACGAATGCAAAAAACAGTCCACTCTCAGAACAGGCCGCTTGGACACTTTCAGAACAGCTCTGTTAATGACTGAAAACAGCTCTCGAAGAGATTGTCAAAAGAGACTCCGAAAACGAAACGTTGATCACTTTTGAGCAAAAGGCTGCACACACGCAATTCAAGTTGCTCTGATTGTCATTTAGAGTTACATTATAGGATTATTCAACAACAAGTCAAAATGTGCTCGTGAAAGGCAGAAAATAACACTTTGATAGTTTGATATAACTTGAGAACGAATGCAAAAAACAGTCCACTCTAAGAACAGGCCGCTTGGACACTTTCAGAACAGCTCTGTTAATGACTGAAAACAGCTCTCGAAGAGATTGTCAAAAGAGACTCCGAAAACGAAACGTTGATCACTTTTGAGCAAAAGGCTGCACACACGCAATTCAAGTTGCTCTGATTGTCATTTAGAGTTACATTATAGGAGCATTCAGCAACAAGTCAAAATGTGCTCCAGAAAAGCAGAAAACAACACTGATAGAACTTGAGAACGAATGCAAAAACAGTCCACTCTCAGAACAGGCCGCTTGGACACTTTCAGAACAGCTCTGTTAATGACTGAAAACAGCTCTCGAAGAGATTGTCAAAAGAGACTCCGAAAACGAAACGTTGATCACTTTTGAGCAAAAGGCTGCACACACGCAATTCAAGTTGCTCTGATTGTCATTTAGAGTTACATTATAGGATTATTCAACAACAAGTCAAAATGTGCTCGTGAAAGGCAGAAAACAACACTTTGATAGTTTGATATAACTTGAGAACGAATGCAAAAAACAGTCCACTCTAAGAACAGGCCGCTTGGACACTTTCAGAACAGCTCTGTTAATGACTGAAAACAGCTCTCGAAGAGATTGTCAAAAGAGACTCTGAAAACGAAACGTTGATCACTTTTGAGCAAAAGGCTGCACACACGCAATTCAAGTTGCTCTGATTGTCATTTAGAGTTACATTATAGGATTATTCAACAACAAGTCAAAATGTGCTCGTGAAAGGCAGAAAACAACACTTTGATAGTTTGATATAACTTGGGAACGAATGCAAAAAACAGTCCACTCTCAGAACAGGCCGCTTGGACACTTTCAGAACAGCTCTGTTAATGACTGAAAACAGCTCTCGAAGAGATTGTCAAAAGAGACTCCGAAAACGAAACGTTGATCACTTTTGAGCAAAAGGCTGCACACACGCAATTCAAGTTGCTCTGATTGTCATTTAGAGTTACATTATAGGATTATTCAACAACAAGTCAAAATGTGCTCGTGAAAGGCAGAAAACAACACTTTGATAGTTTGATATAACTTGAGAACGAATGCAAAAAACAGTCCACTCTAAGAACAGGCCGCTTGGACACTTTCAGAACAGCTCTGTTAATGACTGAAAACAGCTCTCGAAGAGATTGTCAAAAGAGACTCCGAAAACGAAACGTTGATCACTTTTGAGCAAAAGGCTGCACACACGCAATTCAAGTTGCTCTGATTGTCATTTAGAGTTACATTATAGGATTATTCAACAACAAGTCAAAATGTGCTCGTGAAAGGCAGAAAACAACACTTTGATAGTTTGATATAACTTGAGAACGAATGCAAAAAACAGTCCACTCTAAGAACAGGCCGCTTGGACACTTTCAGAACAGCTCTGTTAATGACTGAAAACAGCTCTCGAAGAGATTGTCAAAAGAGACTCTGAAAACGAAACTTTGATCACTTTTGAGCAAAAGGCTGCACACACGCAATTCAAGTTGCTCTGATTGTCATTTAGAGTTACATTATAGGATTATTCAACAACAAGTCAAAATGTGCTCGTGAAAGGCAGAAAACAACACTTTGATAGTTTGATATAACTTGAGAACGAATGCAAAAAACAGTCCACTCTAAGAACAGGCCGCTTGGACACTTTCAGAACAGCTCTGTTAATGACTGAAAACAGCTCTCGAAGAGATTGTCAAAAGAGACTCCGAAAACGAAACGTTGATCACTTTTGAGCAAAAGGCTGCACACACGCAATTCAAGTTGCTCTGATTGTCATTTAGAGTTACATTATAGGATTATTCAACAACAAGTCAAAATGTGCTCGTGAAAGGCAGAAAACAACACTTTGATAGTTTGATATAACTTGGGAACGAATGCAAAAAACAGTCCACTCTCAGAACAGGCCGCTTGGACACTTTCAGAACAGCTCTGTTAATGACTGAAAACAGCTCTCGAAGAGATTGTCAAAAGAGACTCCGAAAACGAAACGTTGATCACTTTTGAGCAAAAGGCTGCACACACGCAATTCAAGTTGCTCTGATTGTCATTTAGAGTTACATTATAGGATTATTCAACAACAAGTCAAAATGTGCTCGTGAAAGGCAGAAAACAACACTTTGATAGTTTGATATAACTTGAGAACGAATGCAAAAAACAGTCCACTCTAAGAACAGGCCGCTTGGACACTTTCAGAACAGCTCTGTTAATGACTGAAAACAGCTCTCGAAGAGATTGTCAAAAGAGACTCTGAAAACGAAACGTTGATCACTTTTGAGCAAAAGGCTGCACACACGCAATTCAAGTTGCTCTGATTGTCATTTAGAGTTACATTATAGGATTATTCAACAACAAGTCAAAATGTGCTCGTGAAAGGCAGAAAACAACACTTTGATAGTTTGATATAACTTGAGAACGAATGCAAAAAACAGTCCACTCTAAGAACAGGCCGCTTGGACACTTTCAGAACAGCTCTGTTAATGACTGAAAACAGCTCTCGAAGAGATTGTCAAAAGAGACTCCGAAAACGAAACGTTGATCACCTTTGAGCAAAAGGCTGCACACACGCAATTCAAGTTGCTCTGATTGTCATTTAGAGTTACATTATAGGATTATTCAACAACAAGTCAAAATGTGCTCGTGAAAGGCAGAAAACAACACTTTGATAGTTTGATATAACTTGGGAACGAATGCAAAAAACAGTCCACTCTCAGAACAGGCCGCTTGGACACTTTCAGAACAGCTCTGTTAATGACTGAAAACAGCTCTCGAAGAGATTGTCAAAAGAGACTCCGAAAACGAAACGTTGATCACTTTTGAGCAAAAAGCTGCACACACGCAATTCAAGTTGCTCTGATTGTCATTTAGAGTTACATTATAGGATTATTCAACAACAAGTCAAAATGTGCTCGTGAAAGGCAGAAAACAACACTTTGATAGTTTGATATAACTTGAGAACGAATGCAAAAAACAGTCCACTCTCAGAACAGGCCGCTTGGACACTTTCAGAACAGCTCTGTTAATGACTGAAAACAGCTCTCGAAGAGATTGTCAAAAGAGACTCCGAAAACGAAACGTTGATCACTTTTGAGCAAAAGGCTGCACACACGCAATTCAAGTTGCTCTGATTGTCATTTAGAGTTACATTATAGGATTATTCAACAACAAGTCAAAATGTGCTCGTGAAAGGCAGAAAACAACACTTTGATAGTTTGATATAACTTGAGAACTAATGCAAAAAACAGTCCACTCTCAGAACAGGCCGCTTGGACAGTTTCAGAACAGCTCTGTTAATGACTGAAAACAGCTCTCGAAGAGATTGTCAATAGAGACTCCGAAAACGAAACGTTGATCACTTTTGAGCAAAAGGCTGCACACACGCAATTCAAGTTGCTCTGATTGTAATTTAGAGTTACATTATAGGATTATTCAACAACAAGTCAAAATGTGCTCGTGAAAGGCAGAAAACAACACTTTGATAGTTTGATATAACTTGAGAACGAATGCAAAAAACAGTCCACTCTAAGAACAGGCCGCTTGGACACTTTCAGAACAGCTCTGTTAATGACTGAAAACAGCTCTCGAAGAGATTGTCAAAAGAGACTCTGAAAACGAAACGTTGATTACTTTTGAGCAAAAGGCTGCACACACGCAATTCAAGTTGCTCTGATTGTCATTTAGAGTAACATTATAGGATTATTCAACAACAAGTCAAAATGTGCTCGTGAAAGGCAGAAAACAACACTTTGATAGTTTGATATAACTTGAGAACGAATGCAAAAAACAGTCCACTCTAAGAACAGGCCGCTTGGACACTTTCAGAACAGCTCTGTTAATGACTGAAAACAGCTCTCGAAGAGATTGTCAAAAGAGACTCCGAAAACGAAACGTTGATCACTTTTGAGCAAAAGGCTGCACACACGCAATTCAAGTTGCTCTGATTGTCACTTAGAGTTACATTATAGGATTATTCAACAACAAGTCAAAATGTGCTCGTGAAAGGCAGAAAACAACACTTTGATAGTTTGATATAACTTGGGAACGAATGCAAAAAACAGTCCACTCTCAGAACAGGCCGCTTGGACACTTTCAGAACAGCTCTGTTAATGACTGAAAACAGCTCTCGAAGAGATTGTCAAAAGAGACTCCGAAAACGAAACGTTGATCACTTTTGAGCAAAAGGCTGCACACACGCAATTCAAGTTGCTCTGATTGTCATTTAGAGTTACATTATAGGATTATTCAACAACAAGTCAAAATGTGCTCGTGAAAGGCAGAAAACAACACTTTGATAGTTTGATATAACTTGGGAACGAATGCAAAAAACAGTCCACTCTCAGAACAGGCCGCTTGGACACTTTCAGAACAGCTCTGTTAATGACTGAAAACAGCTCTCGAAGAGATTGTCAAAAGAGACTCCGAAAACGAAACGTTGATCACTTTTGAGCAAAAGGCTGCACACACGCAATTCAAGTTGCTCTGATTGTCATTTAGAGTTACATTATAGGATTATTCAACAACAAGTCAAAATGTGCTCGTGAAAGGCAGAAAACAACACTTTGATAGTTTGATATAACTTGGGAACGAATGCAAAAAACAGTCCACTCTCAGAACAGGCCGCTTGGACACTTTCAGAACAGCTCTGTTAATGACTGAAAACAGCTCTCGAAGAGATTGTCAAAAGAGACTCCGAAAACGAAACGTTGATCACTTTTGAGCAAAAGGCTGCACACACGCAATTCAAGTTGCTCTGATTGTCATTTAGAGTTACATTATAGGATTATTCAACAACAAGTCAAAATGTGCTCGTGAAAGGCAGAAAACAACACTTTGATAGTTTGATATAACTTGAGAACGAATGCAAAAAACAGTCCACTCTAAGAACAGGCCGCTTGGACACTTTCAGAACAGCTCTGTTAATGACTGAAAACAGCTCTCGAAGAGATTGTCAAAAGAGACTCCGAAAACGAAACGTTGATCACTTTTGAGCAAAAGGCTGCACACACGCAATTCAAGTTGCTCTGATTGTCATTTAGAGTTACATTATAGGATTATTCAACAACAAGTCAAAATGTGCTCGTGAAAGGCAGAAAACAACACTTTGATAGTTTGATATAACTTGGGAACGAATGCAAAAAACAGTCCACTCTCAGAACAGGCCGCTTGGACACTTTCAGAACAGCTCTGTTAATGACTGAAAACAGCTCTCGAAGAGATTGTCAAAAGAGACTCTGAAAACGAAACGTTGATCACTTTTGAGCAAAAGGCTGCACACACGCAATTCAAGTTGCTCTGATTGTCATTTAGAGTTACATTATAGGATTATTCAACAACAAGTCAAAATGTGCTCGTGAAAGGCAGAAAACAACACTTTGATAGTT
Source organism: Nansenia antarctica (assembly GCF_963989245.1). NCBI lineage: Eukaryota > Metazoa > Chordata > Actinopteri > Argentiniformes > Microstomatidae > Nansenia > Nansenia antarctica. The sequence continues at coordinate 129,797 of NW_027662408.1, read as the reverse complement.
TGATATAACTTGAGAACGAATGCAAAAAACAGTCCACTCTAAGAACAGGCCGCTTGGACACTTTCAGAACAGCTCTGTTAATGACTGAAAACAGCTCTCGAAGAGATTGTCAAAAGAGACTCCGAAAACGAAACGTTGATCACTTTTGAGCAAAAGGCTGCACACACGCAATTCAAGTTGCTCTGATTGTCATTTAGAGTTACATTATAGGATTATTCAACAACAAGTCAAAATGTGCTCGTGAAAGGCAGAAAACAACACTTTGATAGTTTGATATAACTTGGGAACGAATGCAAAAAACAGTCCACTCTCAGAACAGGCCGCTTGGACACTTTCAGAACAGCTCTGTTAATGACTGAAAACAGCTCTCGAAGAGATTGTCAAAAGAGACTCCGAAAACGAAACGTTGATCACTTTTGAGCAAAAGGCTGCACACACGCAATTCAAGTTGCTCTGATTGTCATTTAGAGTTACATTATAGGATTATTCAACAACAAGTCAAAATGTGCTCGTGAAAGGCAGAAAACAACACTTTGATAGTTTGATATAACTTGAGAACGAATGCAAAAAACAGTCCACTCTCAGAACAGGCCGCTTGGACACTTTCAGAACAGCTCTGTTAATGACTGAAAACAGCTCTCGAAGAGATTGTCAAAAGAGACTCCGAAAACGAAACGTTGATCACTTTTGAGCAAAAGGCTGCACACACGCAATTCAAGTTGCTCTGATTGTCATTTAGAGTTACATTATAGGATTATTCAACAACAAGTCAAAATGTGCTCGTGAAAGGCAGAAAACAACACTTTGATAGTTTGATATAACTTGAGAACGAATGCAAAAAACAGTCCACTCTAAGAACAGGCCGCTTGGACACTTTCAGAACAGCTCTGTTAATGACTGAAAACAGCTCTCGAAGAGATTGTCAAAAGAGACTCTGAAAACGAAACGTTGATTACTTTTGAGCAAAAGGCTGCACACACGCAATTCAAGTTGCTCTGATTGTCATTTAGAGTAACATTATAGGATTATTCAACAACAAGTCAAAATGTGCTCGTGAAAGGCAGAAAACAACACTTTGATAGTTTGATATAACTTGAGAACGAATGCAAAAAACAGTCCACTCTAAGAACAGGCCGCTTGGACACTTTCAGAACAGCTCTGTTAATGACTGAAAACAGCTCTCGAAGAGATTGTCAAAAGAGACTCCGAAAACGAAACGTTGATCACTTTTGAGCAAAAGGCTGCACACACGCAATTCAAGTTGCTCTGATTGTCATTTAGAGTTACATTATAGGATTATTCAACAACAAGTCAAAATGTGCTCGTGAAAGGCAGAAAACAACACTTTGATAGTTTGATATAACTTGAGAACGAATGCAAAAAACAGTCCACTCTAAGAACAGGCCGCTTGGACACTTTCAGAACAGCTCTGTTAATGACTGAAAACAGCTCTCGAAGAGATTGTCAAAAGAGACTCCGAAAACGAAACGTTGATCACTTTTGAGCAAAAGGCTGCACACACGCAATTCAAGTTGCTCTGATTGTCATTTAGAGTTACATTATAGGATTATTCAACAACAAGTCAAAATGTGCTCATGAAAGGCAGAAAACAACACTTTGATAGTTTGATATAACTTGGGAACGAATGCAAAAAACAGTCCACTCTCAGAACAGGCCGCTTGGACACTTTCAGAACAGCTCTGTTAATGACTGAAAACAGCTCTCGAAGAGATTGTCAAAAGAGACTCCGAAAACGAAACGTTGATCACTTTTGAGCAAAAGGCTGCACACACGCAATTCAAGTTGCTCTGATTGTCATTTAGAGTTACATTATAGGATTATTCAACAACAAGTCAAAATGTGCTCGTGAAAGGCAGAAAACAACACTTTGATAGTTTGATATAACTTGAGAACGAATGCAAAAAACAGTCCACTCTAAGAACAGGCCGCTTGGACACTTTCAGAACAGCTCTGTTAATGACTGAAAACAGCTCTCGAAGAGATTGTCAAAAGAGACTCTGAAAACGAAACGTTGATCACTTTTGAGCAAAAGGCTGCACACACGCAATTCAAGTTGCTCTGATTGTCATTTAGAGTTACATTATAGGATTATTCAACAACAAGTCAAAATGTGCTCGTGAAAGGCAGAAAACAACACTTTGATAGTTTGATATAACTTGAGAACGAATGCAAAAAACAGTCCACTCTAAGAACAGGCCGCTTGGACACTTTCAGAACAGCTCTGTTAATGACTGAAAACAGCTCTCGAAGAGATTGTCAAAAGAGACTCCGAAAACGAAACGTTGATCACTTTTGAGCAAAAGGCTGCACACACGCAATTCAAGTTGCTCTGATTGTCATTTAGAGTTACATTATAGGATTATTCAACAACAAGTCAAAATGTGCTCGTGAAAGGCAGAAAACAACACTTTGATAGTTTGATATAACTTGAGAACGAATGCAAAAAACAGTCCACTCTAAGAACAGGCCGCTTGGACACTTTCAGAACAGCTCTGTTAATGACTGAAAACAGCTCTCGAAGAGATTGTCAAAAGAGACTCCGAAAACGAAACGTTGATCACTTTTGAGCAAAAGGCTGCACACACGCAATTCAAGTTGCTCTGATTGTCATTTAGAGTTACATTATAGGATTATTCAACAACAAGTCAAAATGTGCTCATGAAAGGCAGAAAACAACACTTTGATAGTTTGATATAACTTGGGAACGAATGCAAAAAACAGTCCACTCTCAGAACAGGCCGCTTGGACACTTTCAGAACAGCTCTGTTAATGACTGAAAACAGCTCTCGAAGAGATTGTCAAAAGAGACTCCGAAAACGAAACGTTGATCACTTTTGAGCAAAAGGCTGCACACACGCAATTCAAGTTGCTCTGATTGTCATTTAGAGTTACATTATAGGATTATTCAACAACAAGTCAAAATGTGCTCGTGAAAGGCAGAAAACAACACTTTGATAGTTTGATATAACTTGAGAACGAATGCAAAAAACAGTCCACTCTAAGAACAGGCCGCTTGGACACTTTCAGAACAGCTCTGTTAATGACTGAAAACAGCTCTCGAAGAGATTGTCAAAAGAGACTCTGAAAACGAAACGTTGATCACTTTTGAGCAAAAGGCTGCACACACGCAATTCAAGTTGCTCTGATTGTCATTTAGAGTTACATTATAGGATTATTCAACAACAAGTCAAAATGTGCTCGTGAAAGGCAGAAAACACCACTTTGATAGTTTGATATAACTTGAGAACGAATGCAAAAAACAGTCCACTCTAAGAACAGGCCGCTTGGACACTTTCAGAACAGCTCTGTTAATGACTGAAAACAGCGCTCGAAGAGATTGTCAAAAGAGACTCCGAAAACGAAACGTTGATCACTTTTGAGCAAAAGGCTGCACACACGCAATTCAAGTTGCTCTGATTGTCATTTAGAGTTACATTATAGGATTATTCAACAACAAGTCAAAATGTGCTCGTGAAAGGCAGAAAACAACACTTTGATAGTTTGATATAACTTGGGAACGAATGCAAAAAACAGTCCACTCTCAGAACAGGCCGCTTGGACACTTTCAGAACAGCTCTGTTAATGACTGAAAACAGCTCTCGAAGAGATTGTCAAAAGAGACTCCGAAAACGAAACGTTGATCACTTTTGAGCAAAAGGCTGCACACACGCAATTCAAGTTGCTCTGATTGTCATTTAGAGTTACATTATAGGATTATTCAACAACAAGTCAAAATGTGCTCGTGAAAGGCAGAAAACAACACTTTGATAGTTTGATATAACTTGAGAACGAATGCAAAAAACAGTCCACTCTAAGAACAGGCCGCTTGGACACTTTCAGAACAGCTCTGTTAATGACTGAAAACAGCTCTCGAAGAGATTGTCAAAAGAGACTCTGAAAACGAAACGTTGATCACTTTTGAGCAAAAGGCTGCACACACGCAATTCAAGTTGCTCTGATTGTCATTTAGAGTTACATTATAGGATTATTCAACAACAAGTCAAAATGTGCTCGTGAAAGGCAGAAAACAACACTTTGATAGTTTGATATAACTTGAGAACGAATGCAAAAAACAGTCCACTCTCAGAACAGGCCGCTTGGACACTTTCAGAACAGCTCTGATAATGACTGAAAACAGCTCTCGAAGAGATTGTCAAAAGAGACTCCGAAAACGAAACGTTGATCACTTTTGAGCAAAAGGCTGCACACACGCAATTCAAGTTGCTCTGATTGTCATTTAGAGTTACATTATAGGATTATTCAACAACAAGTCAAAATGTGCTCGTGAAAGGCAGAAAACAACACTTTGATAGTTTGATATAACTTGAGAACGAATGCAAAAAACAGTCCACTCTCAGAACAGGCCGCTTGGACAGTTTCAGAACAGCTCTGTTAATGACTGAAAACAGCTCTCGAAGAGATTGTCAAAAGAGACTCCGAAAACGAAACGTTGATCACTTTTGAGCAAAAGGCTGCACACACGCAATTCAAGTTGCTCTGATTGTCATTTAGAGTTACATTATAGGATTATTCAACAACAAGTCAAAATGTGCTCGTGAAAGGCAGAAAACAACACTTTGATAGTTTGATATAACTTGAGAACGAATGCAAAAAACAGTCCACTCTAAGAACAGGCCGCTTGGACACTTTCAGAACAGCTCTGTTAATGACTGAAAACAGCTCTCGAAGAGATTGTCAAAAGAGACTCTGAAAACGAAACGTTGATTACTTTTGAGCAAAAGGCTGCACACACGCAATTCAAGTTGCTCTGATTGTCATTTAGAGTAACATTATAGGATTATTCAACAACAAGTCAAAATGTGCTCGTGAAAGGCAGAAAACAACACTTTGATAGTTTGATATAACTTGAGAACGAATGCAAAAAACAGTCCACTCTAAGAACAGGCCGCTTGGACACTTTCAGAACAGCTCTGTTAATGACTGAAAACAGCTCTCGAAGAGATTGTCAAAAGAGACTCTGAAAACGAAACGTTGATCACTTTTGAGCAAAAGGCTGCACACACGCAATTCAAGTTGCTCTGATTGTCATTTAGAGTTACATTATAGGATTATTCAACAACAAGTCAAAATGTGCTCGTGAAAGGCAGAAAACAACACTTTGATAGTTTGATATAACTTGAGAACGAATGCAAAAAACAGTCCACTCTAAGAACAGGCCGCTTGGACACTTTCAGAACAGCTCTGTTAATGACTGAAAACAGCTCTCGAAGAGATTGTCAAAAGAGACTCCGAAAACGAAACGTTGATCACTTTTGAGCAAAAGGCTGCACACACGCAATTCAAGTTGCTCTGATTGTCATTTAGAGTTACATTATAGGATTATTCAACAACAAGTCAAAATGTGCTCGTGAAAGGCAGAAAACAACACTTTGATAGTTTGATATAACTTGAGAACGAATGCAAAAAACAGTCCACTCTAAGAACAGGCCGCTTGGACACTTTCAGAACAGCTCTGTTAATGACTGAAAACAGCTCTCGAAGAGATTGTCAAAAGAGACTCCGAAAACGAAACGTTGATCACTTTTGAGCAAAAGGCTGCACACACGCAATTCAAGTTGCTCTGATTGTCATTTAGAGTTACATTATAGGATTATTCAACAACAAGTCAAAATGTGCTCATGAAAGGCAGAAAACAACACTTTGATAGTTTGATATAACTTGGGAACGAATGCAAAAAACAGTCCACTCTCAGAACAGGCCGCTTGGACACTTTCAGAACAGCTCTGTTAATGACTGAAAACAGCTCTCGAAGAGATTGTCAAAAGAGACTCCGAAAACGAAACGTTGATCACTTTTGAGCAAAAGGCTGCACACACGCAATTCAAGTTGCTCTGATTGTCATTTAGAGTTACATTATAGGATTATTCAACAACAAGTCAAAATGTGCTCGTGAAAGGCAGAAAACAACACTTTGATAGTTTGATATAACTTGAGAACGAATGCAAAAAACAGTCCACTCTAAGAACAGGCCGCTTGGACACTTTCAGAACAGCTCTGTTAATGACTGAAAACAGCTCTCGAAGAGATTGTCAAAAGAGACTCTGAAAACGAAACGTTGATCACTTTTGAGCAAAAGGCTGCACACACGCAATTCAAGTTGCTCTGATTGTCATTTAGAGTTACATTATAGGATTATTCAACAACAAGTCAAAATGTGCTCGTGAAAGGCAGAAAACAACACTTTGATAGTTTGATATAACTTGAGAACGAATGCAAAAAACAGTCCACTCTAAGAACAGGCCGCTTGGACACTTTCAGAACAGCTCTGTTAATGACTGAAAACAGCGCTCGAAGAGATTGTCAAAAGAGACTCCGAAAACGAAACGTTGATCACTTTTGAGCAAAAGGCTGCACACACGCAATTCAAGTTGCTCTGATTGTCATTTAGAGTTACATTATAGGATTATTCAACAACAAGTCAAAATGTGCTCGTGAAAGGCAGAAAACAACACTTTGATAGTTTGATATAACTTGGGAACGAATGCAAAAAACAGTCCACTCTCAGAACAGGCCGCTTGGACACTTTCAGAACAGCTCTGTTAATGACTGAAAACAGCTCTCGAAGAGATTGTCAAAAGAGACTCCGAAAACGAAACGTTGATCACTTTTGAGCAAAAGGCTGCACACACGCAATTCAAGTTGCTCTGATTGTCATTTAGAGTTACATTATAGGATTATTCAACAACAAGTCAAAATGTGCTCGTGAAAGGCAGAAAACAACACTTTGATAGTTTGATATAACTTGAGAACGAATGCAAAAAACAGTCCACTCTAAGAACAGGCCGCTTGGACACTTTCAGAACAGCTCTGTTAATGACTGAAAACAGCTCTCGAAGAGATTGTCAAAAGAGACTCTGAAAACGAAACGTTGATCACTTTTGAGCAAAAGGCTGCACACACGCAATTCAAGTTGCTCTGATTGTCATTTAGAGTTACATTATAGGATTATTCAACAACAAGTCAAAATGTGCTCGTGAAAGGCAGAAAACAACACTTTGATAGTTTGATATAACTTGAGAACGAATGCAAAAAACAGTCCACTCTCAGAACAGGCCGCTTGGACACTTTCAGAACAGCTCTGTTAATGACTGAAAACAGCTCTCGAAGAGATTGTCAAAAGAGACTCCGAAAACGAAACGTTGATCACTTTTGAGCAAAAGGCTGCACACACGCAATTCAAGTTGCTCTGATTGTCATTTAGAGTTACATTATAGGATTATTCAACAACAAGTCAAAATGTGCTCGTGAAAGGCAGAAAACAACACTTTGATAGTTTGATATAACTTGAGAACTAATGCAAAAAACAGTCCACTCTCAGAACAGGCCGCTTGGACACTTTCAGAACAGCTCTGTTAATGACTGAAAACAGCTCTCGAAGAGATTGTCAAAAGAGACTCCGAAAACGAAACGTTGATCACTTTTGAGCAAAAGGCTGCACACACGCAATTCAAGTTGCTCTGATTGTCATTTAGAGTTACATTATAGGATTATTCAACAACAAGTCAAAATGTGCTCGTGAAAGGCAGAAAACAACACTTTGATAGTTTGATATAACTTGAGAACGAATGCAAAAAACAGTCCACTCTAAGAACAGGCCGCTTGGACACTTTCAGAACAGCTCTGTTAATGACTGAAAACAGCTCTCGAAGAGATTGTCAAAAGAGACTCTGAAAACGAAACGTTGATTACTTTTGAGCAAAAGGCTGCACACACGCAATTCAAGTTGCTCTGATTGTCATTTAGAGTAACATTATAGGATTATTCAACAACAAGTCAAAATGTGCTCGTGAAAGGCAGAAAACAACACTTTGATAGTTTGATATAACTTGAGAACGAATGCAAAAAACAGTCCACTCTAAGAACAGGCCGCTTGGACACTTTCAGAACAGCTCTGTTAATGACTGAAAACAGCTCTCGAAGAGATTGTCAAAAGAGACTCCGAAAACGAAACGTTGATCACTTTTGAGCAAAAGGCTGCACACACGCAATTCAAGTTGCTCTGATTGTCATTTAGAGTTACATTATAGGATTATTCAACAACAAGTCAAAATGTGCTCGTGAAAGGCAGAAAACAACACTTTGATAGTTTGATATAACTTGAGAACGAATGCAAAAAACAGTCCACTCTAAGAACAGGCCGCTTGGACACTTTCAGAACAGCTCTGTTAATGACTGAAAACAGCTCTCGAAGAGATTGTCAAAAGAGACTCTGAAAACGAAACGTTGATCACTTTTGAGCAAAAGGCTGCACACACGCAATTCAAGTTGCTCTGATTGTCATTTAGAGTTACATTATAGGATTATTCAACAACAAGTCAAAATGTGCTCGTGAAAGGCAGAAAACAACACTTTGATAGTTTGATATAACTTGAGAACGAATGCAAAAAACAGTCCACTCTCAGAACAGGCCGCTTGGACACTTTCAGAACAGCTCTGTTAATGACTGAAAACAGCTCTCGAAGAGATTGTCAAAAGAGACTCCGAAAACGAAACGTTGATCACTTTTGAGCAAAAGGCTGCACACACGCAATTCAAGTTGCTCTGATTGTCATTTAGAGTTACATTATAGGATTATTCAACAACAAGTCAAAATGTGCTCGTGAAAGGCAGAAAACAACACTTTGATAGTTTGATATAACTTGAGAACGAATGCAAAAAACAGTCCACTCTAAGAACAGGCCGCTTGGACACTTTCAGAACAGCTCTGTTAATGACTGAAAACAGCTCTCGAAGAGATTGTCAAAAGAGACTCTGAAAACGAAACGTTGATCACTTTTGAGCAAAAGGCTGCACACACGCAATTCAAGTTGCTCTGATTGTCATTTAGAGTTACATTATAGGATTATTCAACAACAAGTCAAAATGTGCTCGTGAAAGGCAGAAAACAACACTTTGATAGTTTGATATAACTTGAGAACGAATGCAAAAAACAGTCCACTCTAAGAACAGGCCGCTTGGACACTTTCAGAACAGCTCTGTTAATGACTGAAAACAGCTCTCGAAGAGATTGTCAAAAGAGACTCCGAAAACGAAACGTTGATCACTTTTGAGCAAAAGGCTGCACACACGCAATTCAAGTTGCTCTGATTGTCATTTAGAGTTACATTATAGGATTATTCAACAACAAGTCAAAATGTGCTCGTGAAAGGCAGAAAACAACACTTTGATAGTTTGATATAACTTGAGAACGAATGCAAAAAACAGTCCACTCTAAGAACAGGCCGCTTGGACACTTTCAGAACAGCTCTGTTAATGACTGAAAACAGCTCTCGAAGAGATTGTCAAAAGAGACTCCGAAAACGAAACGTTGATCACTTTTGAGCAAAAGGCTGCACACACGCAATTCAAGTTGCTCTGATTGTCATTTAGAGTTACATTATAGGATTATTCAACAACAAGTCAAAATGTGCTCGTGAAAGGCAGAAAACAACACTTTGATAGTTTGATATAACTTGGGAACGAATGCAAAAAACAGTCCACTCTCAGAACAGGCCGCTTGGACACTTTCAGAACAGCTCTGTTAATGACTGAAAACAGCTCTCGAAGAGATTGTCAAAAGAGACTCCGAAAACGAAACGTTGATCACTTTTGAGCAAAAGGCTGCACACACGCAATTCAAGTTGCTCTGATTGTCATTTAGAGTTACATTATAGGATTATTCAACAACAAGTCAAAATGTGCTCGTGAAAGGCAGAAAACAACACTTTGATAGTTTGATATAACTTGAGAACGAATGCAAAAAACAGTCCACTCTAAGAACAGGCCGCTTGGACACTTTCAGAACAGCTCTGTTAATGACTGAAAACAGCTCTCGAAGAGATTGTCAAAAGAGACTCTGAAAACGAAACGTTGATCACTTTTGAGCAAAAGGCTGCACACACGCAATTCAAGTTGCTCTGATTGTCATTTAGAGTTACATTATAGGATTATTCAACAACAAGTCAAAATGTGCTCGTGAAAGGCAGAAAACAACACTTTGATAGTTTGATATAACTTGAGAACGAATGCAAAAAACAGTCCACTCTAAGAACAGGCCGCTTGGACACTTTCAGAACAGCTCTGTTAATGACTGAAAACAGCGCTCGAAGAGATTGTCAAAAGAGACTCCGAAAACGAAACGTTGATCACTTTTGAGCAAAAGGCTGCACACACGCAATTCAAGTTGCTCTGATTGTCATTTAGAGTTACATTATAGGATTATTCAACAACAAGTCAAAATGTGCTCGTGAAAGGCAGAAAACAACACTTTGATAGTTTGATATAACTTGGGAACGAATGCAAAAAACAGTCCACTCTCAGAACAGGCCGCTTGGACACTTTCAGAACAGCTCTGTTAATGACTGAAAACAGCTCTCGAAGAGATTGTCAAAAGAGACTCCGAAAACGAAACGTTGATCACTTTTGAGCAAAAGGCTGCACACACGCAATTCAAGTTGCTCTGATTGTCATTTAGAGTTACATTATAGGATTATTCAACAACAAGTCAAAATGTGCTCGTGAAAGGCAGAAAACAACACTTTGATAGTTTGATATAACTTGAGAACGAATGCAAAAAACAGTCCACTCTAAGAACAGGCCGCTTGGACACTTTCAGAACAGCTCTGTTAATGACTGAAAACAGCTCTCGAAGAGATTGTCAAAAGAGACTCTGAAAACGAAACGTTGATCACTTTTGAGCAAAAGGCTGCACACACGCAATTCAAGTTGCTCTGATTGTCATTTAGAGTTACATTATAGGATTATTCAACAACAAGTCAAAATGTGCTCGTGAAAGGCAGAAAACAACACTTTGATAGTTTGATATAACTTGAGAACGAATGCAAAAAACAGTCCACTCTCAGAACAGGCCGCTTGGACACTTTCAGAACAGCTCTGATAATGACTGAAAACAGCTCTCGAAGAGATTGTCAAAAGAGACTCCGAAAACGAAACGTTGATCACTTTTGAGCAAAAGGCTGCACACACGCAATTCAAGTTGCTCTGATTGTCATTTAGAGTTACATTATAGGATTATTCAACAACAAGTCAAAATGTGCTCGTGAAAGGCAGAAAACAACACTTTGATAGTTTGATATAACTTGAGAACGAATGCAAAAAACAGTCCACTCTCAGAACAGGCCGCTTGGACAGTTTCAGAACAGCTCTGTTAATGACTGAAAACAGCTCTCGAAGAGATTGTCAAAAGAGACTCCGAAAACGAAACGTTGATCACTTTTGAGCAAAAGGCTGCACACACGCAATTCAAGTTGCTCTGATTGTCATTTAGAGTAACATTATAGGATTATTCAACAACAAGTCAAAATGTGCTCGTGAAAGGCAGAAAACAACACTTTGATAGTTTGATATAACTTGAGAACGAATGCAAAAAACAGTCCACTCTAAGAACAGGCCGCTTGGACACTTTCAGAACAGCTCTGTTAATGACTGAAAACAGCTCTCGAAGAGATTGTCAAAAGAGACTCCGAAAACGAAACGTTGATCACTTTTGAGCAAAAGGCTGCACACACGCAATTCAAGTTGCTCTGATTGTCATTTAGAGTTACATTATAGGATTATTCAACAACAAGTCAAAATGTGCTCGTGAAAGGCAGAAAACAACACTTTGATAGTTTGATATAACTTGAGAACGAATGCAAAAAACAGTCCACTCTAAGAACAGGCCGCTTGGACACTTTCAGAACAGCTCTGTTAATGACTGAAAACAGCTCTCGAAGAGATTGTCAAAAGAGACTCTGAAAACGAAACGTTGATCACTTTTGAGCAAAAGGCTGCACACACGCAATTCAAGTTGCTCTGATTGTCATTTAGAGTTACATTATAGGATTATTCAACAACAAGTCAAAATGTGCTCGTGAAAGGCAGAAAACAACACTTTGATAGTTTGATATAACTTGAGAACGAATGCAAAAAACAGTCCACTCTCAGAACAGGCCGCTTGGACACTTTCAGAACAGCTCTGTTAATGACTGAAAACAGCTCTCGAAGAGATTGTCAAAAGAGACTCCGAAAACGAAACGTTGATCACTTTTGAGCAAAAGGCTGCACACACGCAATTCAAGTTGCTCTGATTGTCATTTAGAGTTACATTATAGGATTATTCAACAACAAGTCAAAATGTGCTCGTGAAAGGCAGAAAACAACACTTTGATAGTTTGATATAACTTGAGAACGAATGCAAAAAACAGTCCACTCTAAGAACAGGCCGCTTGGACACTTTCAGAACAGCTCTGTTAATGACTGAAAACAGCTCTCGAAGAGATTGTCAAAAGAGACTCTGAAAACGAAACGTTGATCACTTTTGAGCAAAAGGCTGCACACACGCAATTCAAGTTGCTCTGATTGTCATTTAGAGTTACATTATAGGATTATTCAACAACAAGTCAAAATGTGCTCGTGAAAGGCAGAAAACAACACTTTGATAGTTTGATATAACTTGAGAACGAATGCAAAAAAACAGTCCACTCTCAGAACAGGCCGCTTGGACAGTATCAGAACAGCTCTGTTAATGACTGAAAACAGCTCTCGAAGAGATTGTCAAAAGAGACTCCGAAAACGAAACGTTGATCACTTTTGAGCAAAAGGCTGCACACACGCAATTCAAGTTGCTCTGATTGTCATTTAGAGTTACATTATAGGATTATTCAACAACAAGTCAAAATGTGCTCGTGAAAGGCAGAAAACAACACTTTGATAGTTTGATATAACTTGAGAACGAATGCAAAAAACAGTCCACTCTCAGAACAGGCCGCTTGGACACTTTCAGAACAGCTCTGTTAATGACTGAAAACAGCTCTCGAAGAGATTGTCAAAAGAGACTCCGAAAACGAAACGTTGATCACTTTTGAGCAAAAGGCTGCACACACGCAATTCAAGTTGCTCTGATTGTCATTTAGAGTTACATTATAGGATTATTCAACAACAAGTCAAAATGTGCTCGTGAAAGGCAGAAAACAACACTTTGATAGTTTGATATAACTTGAGAACGAATGCAAAAAACAGTCCACTCTCAGAACAGGCCGCTTGGACAGTTTCAGAACAGCTCTGTTAATGACTGAAAACAGCTCTCGAAGAGATTGTCAAAAGAGACTCCGAAAACGAAACGTTGATCACTTTTGAGCAAAAGGCTGCACACACGCAATTCAAGTTGCTCTGATTGTCATTTAGAGTTACATTATAGGATTATTCAACAACAAGTCAAAATGTGCTCGTGAAAGGCAGAAAACAACACTTTGATAGTTTGATATAACTTGAGAACGAATGCAAAAAACAGTCCACTCTAAGAACAGGCCGCTTGGACACTTTCAGAACAGCTCTGTTAATGACTGAAAACAGCTCTCGAAGAGATTGTCAAAAGAGACTCTGAAAACGAAACGTTGATTACTTTTGAGCAAAAGGCTGCACACACGCAATTCAAGTTGCTCTGATTGTCATTTAGAGTAACATTATAGGATTATTCAACAACAAGTCAAAATGTGCTCGTGAAAGGCAGAAAACAACACTTTGATAGTTTGATATAACTTGAGAACGAATGCAAAAAACAGTCCACTCTAAGAACAGGCCGCTTGGACACTTTCAGAACAGCTCTGTTAATGACTGAAAACAGCTCTCGAAGAGATTGTCAAAAGAGACTCTGAAAACGAAACGTTGATCACTTTTGAGCAAAAGGCTGCACACACGCAATTCAAGTTGCTCTGATTGTCATTTAGAGTTACATTATAGGATTATTCAACAACAAGTCAAAATGTGCTCGTGAAAGGCAGAAAACAACACTTTGATAGTTTGATATAACTTGAGAACGAATGCAAAAAACAGTCCACTCTAAGAACAGGCCGCTTGGACACTTTCAGAACAGCTCTGTTAATGACTGAAAACAGCTCTCGAAGAGATTGTCAAAAGAGACTCCGAAAACGAAACGTTGATCACTTTTGAGCAAAAGGCTGCACACACGCAATTCAAGTTGCTCTGATTGTCATTTAGAGTTACATTATAGGATTATTCAACAACAAGTCAAAATGTGCTCGTGAAAGGCAGAAAACAACACTTTGATAGTTTGATATAACTTGAGAACGAATGCAAAAAACAGTCCACTCTAAGAACAGGCCGCTTGGACACTTTCAGAACAGCTCTGTTAATGACTGAAAACAGCTCTCGAAGAGATTGTCAAAAGAGACTCCGAAAACGAAACGTTGATCACTTTTGAGCAAAAGGCTGCACACACGCAATTCAAGTTGCTCTGATTGTCATTTAGAGTTACATTATAGGATTATTCAACAACAAGTCAAAATGTGCTCGTGAAAGGCAGAAAACAACACTTTGATAGTTTGATATAACTTGGGAACGAATGCAAAAAACAGTCCACTCTCAGAACAGGCCGCTTGGACACTTTCAGAACAGCTCTGTTAATGACTGAAAACAGCTCTCGAAGAGATTGTCAAAAGAGACTCCGAAAACGAAACGTTGATCACTTTTGAGCAAAAGGCTGCACACACGCAATTCAAGTTGCTCTGATTGTCATTTAGAGTTACATTATAGGATTATTCAACAACAAGTCAAAATGTGCTCGTGAAAGGCAGAAAACAACACTTTGATAGTTTGATATAACTTGAGAACGAATGCAAAAAACAGTCCACTCTAAGAACAGGCCGCTTGGACACTTTCAGAACAGCTCTGTTAATGACTGAAAACAGCTCTCGAAGAGATTGTCAAAAGAGACTCTGAAAACGAAACGTTGATCACTTTTGAGCAAAAGGCTGCACACACGCAATTCAAGTTGCTCTGATTGTCATTTAGAGTTACATTATAGGATTATTCAACAACAAGTCAAAATGTGCTCGTGAAAGGCAGAAAACAACACTTTGATAGTTTGATATAACTTGAGAACGAATGCAAAAAACAGTCCACTCTAAGAACAGGCCGCTTGGACACTTTCAGAACAGCTCTGTTAATGACTGAAAACAGCGCTCGAAGAGATTGTCAAAAGAGACTCCGAAAACGAAACGTTGATCACTTTTGAGCAAAAGGCTGCACACACGCAATTCAAGTTGCTCTGATTGTCATTTAGAGTTACATTATAGGATTATTCAACAACAAGTCAAAATGTGCTCGTGAAAGGCAGAAAACAACACTTTGATAGTTTGATATAACTTGGGAACGAATGCAAAAAACAGTCCACTCTCAGAACAGGCCGCTTGGACACTTT
This sequence comes from Nansenia antarctica, assembly GCF_963989245.1. Taxonomy (NCBI): domain Eukaryota; kingdom Metazoa; phylum Chordata; class Actinopteri; order Argentiniformes; family Microstomatidae; genus Nansenia; species Nansenia antarctica. The sequence goes on along the minus strand of NW_027662408.1, from coordinate 114,556 downwards.
CAGAACAGCTCTGTTAATGACTGAAAACAGCTCTCGAAGAGATTGTCAAAAGAGACTCCGAAAACGAAACGTTGATCACTTTTGAGCAAAAGGCTGCACACACGCAATTCAAGTTGCTCTGATTGTCATTTAGAGTTACATTATAGGATTATTCAACAACAAGTCAAAATGTGCTCGTGAAAGGCAGAAAACAACACTTTGATAGTTTGATATAACTTGAGAACGAATGCAAAAAACAGTCCACTCTAAGAACAGGCCGCTTGGACACTTTCAGAACAGCTCTGTTAATGACTGAAAACAGCTCTCGAAGAGATTGTCAAAAGAGACTCTGAAAACGAAACGTTGATCACTTTTGAGCAAAAGGCTGCACACACGCAATTCAAGTTGCTCTGATTGTCATTTAGAGTTACATTATAGGATTATTCAACAACAAGTCAAAATGTGCTCGTGAAAGGCAGAAAACAACACTTTGATAGTTTGATATAACTTGAGAACGAATGCAAAAAACAGTCCACTCTAAGAACAGGCCGCTTGGACACTTTCAGAACAGCTCTGTTAATGACTGAAAACAGCGCTCGAAGAGATTGTCAAAAGAGACTCCGAAAACGAAACGTTGATCACTTTTGAGCAAAAGGCTGCACACACGCAATTCAAGTTGCTCTGATTGTCATTTAGAGTTACATTATAGGATTATTCAACAACAAGTCAAAATGTGCTCGTGAAAGGCAGAAAACAACACTTTGATAGTTTGATATAACTTGGGAACGAATGCAAAAAACAGTCCACTCTCAGAACAGGCCGCTTGGACACTTTCAGAACAGCTCTGTTAATGACTGAAAACAGCTCTCGAAGAGATTGTCAAAAGAGACTCCGAAAACGAAACGTTGATCACTTTTGAGCAAAAGGCTGCACACACGCAATTCAAGTTGCTCTGATTGTCATTTAGAGTTACATTATAGGATTATTCAACAACAAGTCAAAATGTGCTCGTGAAAGGCAGAAAACAACACTTTGATAGTTTGATATAACTTGAGAACGAATGCAAAAAACAGTCCACTCTAAGAACAGGCCGCTTGGACACTTTCAGAACAGCTCTGTTAATGACTGAAAACAGCTCTCGAAGAGATTGTCAAAAGAGACTCTGAAAACGAAACGTTGATCACTTTTGAGCAAAAGGCTGCACACACGCAATTCAAGTTGCTCTGATTGTCATTTAGAGTTACATTATAGGATTATTCAACAACAAGTCAAAATGTGCTCGTGAAAGGCAGAAAACAACACTTTGATAGTTTGATATAACTTGAGAACGAATGCAAAAAACAGTCCACTCTCAGAACAGGCCGCTTGGACACTTTCAGAACAGCTCTGATAATGACTGAAAACAGCTCTCGAAGAGATTGTCAAAAGAGACTCCGAAAACGAAACGTTGATCACTTTTGAGCAAAAGGCTGCACACACGCAATTCAAGTTGCTCTGATTGTCATTTAGAGTTACATTATAGGATTATTCAACAACAAGTCAAAATGTGCTCGTGAAAGGCAGAAAACAACACTTTGATAGTTTGATATAACTTGAGAACGAATGCAAAAAACAGTCCACTCTCAGAACAGGCCGCTTGGACAGTTTCAGAACAGCTCTGTTAATGACTGAAAACAGCTCTCGAAGAGATTGTCAAAAGAGACTCCGAAACCGAAACGTTGATCACTTTTGAGCAAAAGGCTGCACACACGCAATTCAAGTTGCTCTGATTGTCATTTAGAGTTACATTATAGGATTATTCAACAACAAGTCAAAATGTGCTCGTGAAAGGCAGAAAACAACACTTTGATAGTTTGATATAACTTGAGAACGAATGCAAAAAACAGTCCACTCTAAGAACAGGCCGCTTGGACACTTTCAGAACAGCTCTGTTAATGACTGAAAACAGCTCTCGAAGAGATTGTCAAAAGAGACTCTGAAAACGAAACGTTGATTACTTTTGAGCAAAAGGCTGCACACACGCAATTCAAGTTGCTCTGATTGTCATTTAGAGTAACATTATAGGATTATTCAACAACAAGTCAAAATGTGCTCGTGAAAGGCAGAAAACAACACTTTGATAGTTTGATATAACTTGAGAACGAATGCAAAAAACAGTCCACTCTAAGAACAGGCCGCTTGGACACTTTCAGAACAGCTCTGTTAATGACTGAAAACAGCTCTCGAAGAGATTGTCAAAAGAGACTCTGAAAACGAAACGTTGATCACTTTTGAGCAAAAGGCTGCACACAAGCAATTCAAGTTGCTCTGATTGTCATTTAGAGTTACATTATAGGATTATTCAACAACAAGTCAAAATGTGCTCGTGAAAGGCAGAAAACAACACTTTGATAGTTTGATATAACTTGAGAACGAATGCAAAAAACAGTCCACTCTAAGAACAGGCCGCTTGGACACTTTCAGAACAGCTCTGTTAATGACTGAAAACAGCTCTCGAAGAGATTGTCAAAAGAGACTCCGAAAACGAAACGTTGATCACTTTTGAGCAAAAGGCTGCACACACGCAATTCAAGTTGCTCTGATTGTCATTTAGAGTTACATTATAGGATTATTCAACAACAAGTCAAAATGTGCTCGTGAAAGGCAGAAAACAACACTTTGATAGTTTGATATAACTTGAGAACGAATGCAAAAAACAGTCCACTCTAAGAACAGGCCGCTTGGACACTTTCAGAACAGCTCTGTTAATGACTGAAAACAGCTCTCGAAGAGATTGTCAAAAGAGACTCTGAAAACGAAACGTTGATCACTTTTGAGCAAAAGGCTGCACACACGCAATTCAAGTTGCTCTGATTGTCATTTAGAGTTACATTATAGGATTATTCAACAACAAGTCAAAATGTGCTCGTGAAAGGCAGAAAACAACACTTTGATAGTTTGATATAACTTGAGAACGAATGCAAAAAACAGTCCACTCTAAGAACAGGCCGCTTGGACACTTTCAGAACAGCTCTGTTAATGACTGAAAACAGCGCTCGAAGAGATTGTCAAAAGAGACTCCGAAAACGAAACGTTGATCACTTTTGAGCAAAAGGCTGCACACACGCAATTCAAGTTGCTCTGATTGTCATTTAGAGTTACATTATAGGATTATTCAACAACAAGTCAAAATGTGCTCGTGAAAGGCAGAAAACAACACTTTGATAGTTTGATATAACTTGGGAACGAATGCAAAAAACAGTCCACTCTCAGAACAGGCCGCTTGGACACTTTCAGAACAGCTCTGTTAATGACTGAAAACAGCTCTCGAAGAGATTGTCAAAAGAGACTCCGAAAACGAAACGTTGATCACTTTTGAGCAAAAGGCTGCACACACGCAATTCAAGTTGCTCTGATTGTCATTTAGAGTTACATTATAGGATTATTCAACAACAAGTCAAAATGTGCTCGTGAAAGGCAGAAAACAACACTTTGATAGTTTGATATAACTTGAGAACGAATGCAAAAAACAGTCCACTCTAAGAACAGGCCGCTTGGACACTTTCAGAACAGCTCTGTTAATGACTGAAAACAGCTCTCGAAGAGATTGTCAAAAGAGACTCTGAAAACGAAACGTTGATCACTTTTGAGCAAAAGGCTGCACACACGCAATTCAAGTTGCTCTGATTGTCATTTAGAGTTACATTATAGGATTATTCAACAACAAGTCAAAATGTGCTCGTGAAAGGCAGAAAACAACACTTTGATAGTTTGATATAACTTGAGAACGAATGCAAAAAACAGTCCACTCTCAGAACAGGCCGCTTGGACACTTTCAGAACAGCTCTGATAATGACTGAAAACAGCTCTCGAAGAGATTGTCAAAAGAGACTCCGAAAACGAAACGTTGATCACTTTTGAGCAAAAGGCTGCACACACGCAATTCAAGTTGCTCTGATTGTCATTTAGAGTTACATTATAGGATTATTCAACAACAAGTCAAAATGTGCTCGTGAAAGGCAGAAAACAACACTTTGATAGTTTGATATAACTTGAGAACGAATGCAAAAAACAGTCCACTCTCAGAACAGGCCGCTTGGACAGTTTCAGAACAGCTCTGTTAATGACTGAAAACAGCTCTCGAAGAGATTGTCAAAAGAGACTCCGAAAACGAAACGTTGATCACTTTTGAGCAAAAGGCTGCACACACGCAATTCAAGTTGCTCTGATTGTCATTTAGAGTTACATTATAGGATTATTCAACAACAAGTCAAAATGTGCTCGTGAAAGGCAGAAAACAACACTTTGATAGTTTGATATAACTTGAGAACGAATGCAAAAAACAGTCCACTCTAAGAACAGGCCGCTTGGACACTTTCAGAACAGCTCTGTTAATGACTGAAAACAGCTCTCGAAGAGATTGTCAAAAGAGACTCTGAAAACGAAACGTTGATTACTTTTGAGCAAAAGGCTGCACACACGCAATTCAAGTTGCTCTGATTGTCATTTAGAGTAACATTATAGGATTATTCAACAACAAGTCAAAATGTGCTCGTGAAAGGCAGAAAACAACACTTTGATAGTTTGATATAACTTGAGAACGAATGCAAAAAACAGTCCACTCTAAGAACAGGCCGCTTGGACACTTTCAGAACAGCTCTGTTAATGACTGAAAACAGCTCTCGAAGAGATTGTCAAAAGAGACTCTGAAAACGAAACGTTGATCACTTTTGAGCAAAAGGCTGCACACAAGCAATTCAAGTTGCTCTGATTGTCATTTAGAGTTACATTATAGGATTATTCAACAACAAGTCAAAATGTGCTCGTGAAAGGCAGAAAACAACACTTTGATAGTTTGATATAACTTGAGAACGAATGCAAAAAACAGTCCACTCTAAGAACAGGCCGCTTGGACACTTTCAGAACAGCTCTGTTAATGACTGAAAACAGCTCTCGAAGAGATTGTCAAAAGAGACTCCGAAAACGAAACGTTGATCACTTTTGAGCAAAAGGCTGCACACACGCAATTCAAGTTGCTCTGATTGTCATTTAGAGTTACATTATAGGATTATTCAACAACAAGTCAAAATGTGCTCGTGAAAGGCAGAAAACAACACTTTGATAGTTTGATATAACTTGAGAACGAATGCAAAAAACAGTCCACTCTAAGAACAGGCCGCTTGGACACTTTCAGAACAGCTCTGTTAATGACTGAAAACAGCTCTCGAAGAGATTGTCAAAAGAGACTCCGAAAACGAAACGTTGATCACTTTTGAGCAAAAGGCTGCACACACGCAATTCAAGTTGCTCTGATTGTCATTTAGAGTTACATTATAGGATTATTCAACAACAAGTCAAAATGTGCTCGTGAAAGGCAGAAAACAACACTTTGATAGTTTGATATAACTTGAGAACGAATGCAAAAAACAGTCCACTCTCAGAACAGGCCGCTTGGACACTTTCAGAACAGCTCTGATAATGACTGAAAACAGCTCTCGAAGAGATTGTCAAAAGAGACTCCGAAAACGAAACGTTGATCACTTTTGAGCAAAAGGCTGCACACACGCAATTCAAGTTGCTCTGATTGTCATTTAGAGTTACATTATAGGATTATTCAACAACAAGTCAAAATGTGCTCGTGAAAGGCAGAAAACAACACTTTGATAGTTTGATATAACTTGAGAACGAATGCAAAAAACAGTCCACTCTCAGAACAGGCCGCTTGGACAGTTTCAGAACAGCTCTGTTAATGACTGAAAACAGCTCTCGAAGAGATTGTCAAAAGAGACTCCGAAAACGAAACGTTGATCACTTTTGAGCAAAAGGCTGCACACACGCAATTCAAGTTGCTCTGATTGTCATTTAGAGTTACATTATAGGATTATTCAACAACAAGTCAAAATGTGCTCGTGAAAGGCAGAAAACAACACTTTGATAGTTTGATATAACTTGAGAACGAATGCAAAAAACAGTCCACTCTAAGAACAGGCCGCTTGGACACTTTCAGAACAGCTCTGTTAATGACTGAAAACAGCTCTCGAAGAGATTGTCAAAAGAGACTCTGAAAACGAAACGTTGATTACTTTTGAGCAAAAGGCTGCACACACGCAATTCAAGTTGCTCTGATTGTCATTTAGAGTAACATTATAGGATTATTCAACAACAAGTCAAAATGTGCTCGTGAAAGGCAGAAAACAACACTTTGATAGTTTGATATAACTTGAGAACGAATGCAAAAAACAGTCCACTCTAAGAACAGGCCGCTTGGACACTTTCAGAACAGCTCTGTTAATGACTGAAAACAGCTCTCGAAGAGATTGTCAAAAGAGACTCTGAAAACGAAACGTTGATCACTTTTGAGCAAAAGGCTGCACACAAGCAATTCAAGTTGCTCTGATTGTCATTTAGAGTTACATTATAGGATTATTCAACAACAAGTCAAAATGTGCTCGTGAAAGGCAGAAAACAACACTTTGATAGTTTGATATAACTTGAGAACGAATGCAAAAAACAGTCCACTCTAAGAACAGGCCGCTTGGACACTTTCAGAACAGCTCTGTTAATGACTGAAAACAGCTCTCGAAGAGATTGTCAAAAGAGACTCCGAAAACGAAACGTTGATCACTTTTGAGCAAAAGGCTGCACACACGCAATTCAAGTTGCTCTGATTGTCATTTAGAGTTACATTATAGGATTATTCAACAACAAGTCAAAATGTGCTCGTGAAAGGCAGAAAACAACACTTTGATAGTTTGATATAACTTGAGAACGAATGCAAAAAACAGTCCACTCTAAGAACAGGCCGCTTGGACACTTTCAGAACAGCTCTGTTAATGACTGAAAACAGCTCTCGAAGAGATTGTCAAAAGAGACTCCGAAAACGAAACGTTGATCACTTTTGAGCAAAAGGCTGCACACACGCAATTCAAGTTGCTCTGATTGTCATTTAGAGTTACATTATAGGATTATTCAACAACAAGTCAAAATGTGCTCGTGAAAGGCAGAAAACAACACTTTGATAGTTTGATATAACTTGAGAACGAATGCAAAAAACAGTCCACTCTAAGAACAGGCCGCTTGGACACTTTCAGAACAGCTCTGTTAATGACTGAAAACAGCTCTCGAAGAGATTGTCAAAAGAGACTCTGAAAACGAAACGTTGATCACTTTTGAGCAAAAGGCTGCACACACGCAATTCAAGTTGCTCTGATTGTCATTTAGAGTTACATTATAGGATTATTCAACAACAAGTCAAAATGTGCTCGTGAAAGGCAGAAAACAACACTTTGATAGTTTGATATAACTTGAGAACGAATGCAAAAAACAGTCCACTCTCAGAACAGGCCGCTTGGACACTTTCAGAACAGCTCTGTTAATGACTGAAAACAGCTCTCGAAGAGATTGTCAAAAGAGACTCCGAAAACGAAACGTTGATCACTTTTGAGCAAAAGGCTGCACACACGCAATTCAAGTTGCTCTGATTGTCATTTAGAGTTACATTATAGGATTATTCAACAACAAGTCAAAATGTGCTCGTGAAAGGCAGAAAACAACACTTTGATAGTTTGATATAACTTGAGAACGAATGCAAAAAACAGTCCACTCTAAGAACAGGCCGCTTGGACACTTTCAGAACAGCTCTGTTAATGACTGAAAACAGCTCTCGAAGAGATTGTCAAAAGAGACTCTGAAAACGAAACGTTGATCACTTTTGAGCAAAAGGCTGCACACACGCAATTCAAGTTGCTCTGATTGTCATTTAGAGTTACATTATAGGATTATTCAACAACAAGTCAAAATGTGCTCGTGAAAGGCAGAAAACAACACTTTGATAGTTTGATATAACTTGAGAACGAATGCAAAAAACAGTCCACTCTCAGAACAGGCCGCTTGGACAGTATCAGAACAGCTCTGTTAATGACTGAAAACAGCTCTCGAAGAGATTGTCAAAAGAGACTCCGAAAACGAAACGTTGATCACTTTTGAGCAAAAGGCTGCACACACGCAATTCAAGTTGCTCTGATTGTCATTTAGAGTTACATTATAGGATTATTCAACAACAAGTCAAAATGTGCTCGTGAAAGGCAGAAAACAACACTTTGATAGTTTGATATAACTTGAGAACGAATGCAAAAAACAGTCCACTCTCAGAACAGGCCGCTTGGACACTTTCAGAACAGCTCTGTTAATGACTGAAAACAGCTCTCGAAGAGATTGTCAAAAGAGACTCCGAAAACGAAACGTTGATCACTTTTGAGCAAAAGGCTGCACACACGCAATTCAAGTTGCTCTGATTGTCATTTAGAGTTACATTATAGGATTATTCAACAACAAGTCAAAATGTGCTCGTGAAAGGCAGAAAACAACACTTTGATAGTTTGATATAACTTGAGAACGAATGCAAAAAACAGTCCACTCTCAGAACAGGCCGCTTGGACAGTTTCAGAACAGCTCTGTTAATGACTGAAAACAGCTCTCGAAGAGATTGTCAAAAGAGACTCCGAAAACGAAACGTTGATCACTTTTGAGCAAAAGGCTGCACACACGCAATTCAAGTTGCTCTGATTGTCATTTAGAGTTACATTATAGGATTATTCAACAACAAGTCAAAATGTGCTCGTGAAAGGCAGAAAACAACACTTTGATAGTTTGATATAACTTGAGAACGAATGCAAAAAACAGTCCACTCTAAGAACAGGCCGCTTGGACACTTTCAGAACAGCTCTGTTAATGACTGAAAACAGCTCTCGAAGAGATTGTCAAAAGAGACTCTGAAAACGAAACGTTGATTACTTTTGAGCAAAAGGCTGCACACACGCAATTCAAGTTGCTCTGATTGTCATTTAGAGTAACATTATAGGATTATTCAACAACAAGTCAAAATGTGCTCGTGAAAGGCAGAAAACAACACTTTGATAGTTTGATATAACTTGAGAACGAATGCAAAAAACAGTCCACTCTAAGAACAGGCCGCTTGGACACTTTCAGAACAGCTCTGTTAATGACTGAAAACAGCTCTCGAAGAGATTGTCAAAAGAGACTCTGAAAACGAAACGTTGATCACTTTTGAGCAAAAGGCTGCACACACGCAATTCAAGTTGCTCTGATTGTCATTTAGAGTTACATTATAGGATTATTCAACAACAAGTCAAAATGTGCTCGTGAAAGGCAGAAAACAACACTTTGATAGTTTGATATAACTTGAGAACGAATGCAAAAAACAGTCCACTCTCAGAACAGGCCGCTTGGACAGTATCAGAACAGCTCTGTTAATGACTGAAAACAGCTCTCGAAGAGATTGTCAAAAGAGACTCCGAAAACGAAACGTTGATCACTTTTGAGCAAAAGGCTGCACACACGCAATTCAAGTTGCTCTGATTGTCATTTAGAGTTACATTATAGGATTATTCAACAACAAGTCAAAATGTGCTCGTGAAAGGCAGAAAACAACACTTTGATAGTTTGATATAACTTGAGAACGAATGCAAAAAACAGTCCACTCTCAGAACAGGCCGCTTGGACACTTTCAGAACAGCTCTGTTAATGACTGAAAACAGCTCTCGAAGAGATTGTCAAAAGAGACTCCGAAAACGAAACGTTGATCACTTTTGAGCAAAAGGCTGCACACACGCAATTCAAGTTGCTCTGATTGTCATTTAGAGTTACATTATAGGATTATTCAACAACAAGTCAAAATGTGCTCGTGAAAGGCAGAAAACAACACTTTGATAGTTTGATATAACTTGAGAACGAATGCAAAAAACAGTCCACTCTCAGAACAGGCCGCTTGGACAGTTTCAGAACAGCTCTGTTAATGACTGAAAACAGCTCTCGAAGAGATTGTCAAAAGAGACTCCGAAAACGAAACGTTGATCACTTTTGAGCAAAAGGCTGCACACACGCAATTCAAGTTGCTCTGATTGTCATTTAGAGTTACATTATAGGATTATTCAACAACAAGTCAAAATGTGCTCGTGAAAGGCAGAAAACAACACTTTGATAGTTTGATATAACTTGAGAACGAATGCAAAAAACAGTCCACTCTAAGAACAGGCCGCTTGGACACTTTCAGAACAGCTCTGTTAATGACTGAAAACAGCTCTCGAAGAGATTGTCAAAAGAGACTCTGAAAACGAAACGTTGATTACTTTTGAGCAAAAGGCTGCACACACGCAATTCAAGTTGCTCTGATTGTCATTTAGAGTAACATTATAGGATTATTCAACAACAAGTCAAAATGTGCTCGTGAAAGGCAGAAAACAACACTTTGATAGTTTGATATAACTTGAGAACGAATGCAAAAAACAGTCCACTCTAAGAACAGGCCGCTTGGACACTTTCAGAACAGCTCTGTTAATGACTGAAAACAGCTCTCGAAGAGATTGTCAAAAGAGACTCCGAAAACGAAACGTTGATCACTTTTGAGCAAAAGGCTGCACACACGCAATTCAAGTTGCTCTGATTGTCATTTAGAGTTACATTATAGGATTATTCAACAACAAGTCAAAATGTGCTCGTGAAAGGCAGAAAACAACACTTTGATAGTTTGATATAACTTGAGAACGAATGCAAAAAACAGTCCACTCTAAGAACAGGCCGCTTGGACACTTTCAGAACAGCTCTGTTAATGACTGAAAACAGCTCTCGAAGAGATTGTCAAAAGAGACTCCGAAAACGAAACGTTGATCACTTTTGAGCAAAAGGCTGCACACACGCAATTCAAGTTGCTCTGATTGTCATTTAGAGTTACATTATAGGATTATTCAACAACAAGTCAAAATGTGCTCGTGAAAGGCAGAAAACAACACTTTGATAGTTTGATATAACTTGGGAACGAATGCAAAAAACAGTCCACTCTCAGAACAGGCCGCTTGGACACTTTCAGAACAGCTCTGTTAATGACTGAAAACAGCTCTCGAAGAGATTGTCAAAAGAGACTCCGAAAACGAAACGTTGATCACTTTTGAGCAAAAGGCTGCACACACGCAATTCAAGTTGCTCTGATTGTCATTTAGAGTTACATTATAGGATTATTCAACAACAAGTCAAAATGTGCTCGTGAAAGGCAGAAAACAACACTTTGATAGTTTGATATAACTTGAGAACGAATGCAAAAAACAGTCCACTCTAAGAACAGGCCGCTTGGACACTTTCAGAACAGCTCTGTTAATGACTGAAAACAGCTCTCGAAGAGATTGTCAAAAGAGACTCTGAAAACGAAACGTTGATCACTTTTGAGCAAAAGGCTGCACACACGCAATTCAAGTTGCTCTGATTGTCATTTAGAGTTACATTATAGGATTATTCAACAACAAGTCAAAATGTGCTCGTGAAAGGCAGAAAACAACACTTTGATAGTTTGATATAACTTGAGAACGAATGCAAAAAACAGTCCACTCTAAGAACAGGCCGCTTGGACACTTTCAGAACAGCTCTGTTAATGACTGAAAACAGCGCTCGAAGAGATTGTCAAAAGAGACTCCGAAAACGAAACGTTGATCACTTTTGAGCAAAAGGCTGCACACACGCAATTCAAGTTGCTCTGATTGTCATTTAGAGTTACATTATAGGATTATTCAACAACAAGTCAAAATGTGCTCGTGAAAGGCAGAAAACAACACTTTGATAGTTTGATATAACTTGGGAACGAATGCAAAAAACAGTCCACTCTCAGAACAGGCCGCTTGGACACTTTCAGAACAGCTCTGTTAATGACTGAAAACAGCTCTCGAAGAGATTGTCAAAAGAGACTCCGAAAACGAAACGTTGATCACTTTTGAGCAAAAGGCTGCACACACGCAATTCAAGTTGCTCTGATTGTCATTTAGAGTTACATTATAGGATTATTCAACAACAAGTCAAAATGTGCTCGTGAAAGGCAGAAAACAACACTTTGATAGTTTGATATAACTTGAGAACGAATGCAAAAAACAGTCCACTCTAAGAACAGGCCGCTTGGACACTTTCAGAACAGCTCTGTTAATGACTGAAAACAGCTCTCGAAGAGATTGTCAAAAGAGACTCTGAAAACGAAACGTTGATCACTTTTGAGCAAAAGGCTGCACACACGCAATTCAAGTTGCTCTGATTGTCATTTAGAGTTACATTATAGGATTATTCAACAACAAGTCAAAATGTGCTCGTGAAAGGCAGAAAACAACACTTTGATAGTTTGATATAACTTGAGAACGAATGCAAAAAACAGTCCACTCTCAGAACAGGCCGCTTGGACACTTTCAGAACAGCTCTGATAATGACTGAAAACAGCTCTCGAAGAGATTGTCAAAAGAGACTCCGAAAACGAAACGTTGATCACTTTTGAGCAAAAGGCTGCACACACGCAATTCAAGTTGCTCTGATTGTCATTTAGAGTTACATTATAGGATTATTCAACAACAAGTCAAAATGTGCTCGTGAAAGGCAGAAAACAACACTTTGATAGTTTGATATAACTTGAGAACGAATGCAAAAAACAGTCCACTCTCAGAACAGGCCGCTTGGACAGTTTCAGAACAGCTCTGTTAATGACTGAAAACAGCTCTCGAAGAGATTGTCAAAAGAGACTCCGAAAACGAAACGTTGATCACTTTTGAGCAAAAGGCTGCACACACGCAATTCAAGTTGCTCTGATTGTCATTTAGAGTAACATTATAGGATTATTCAACAACAAGTCAAAATGTGCTCGTGAAAGGCAGAAAACAACACTTTGATAGTTTGATATAACTTGAGAACGAATGCAAAAAACAGTCCACTCTAAGAACAGGCCGCTTGGACACTTTCAGAACAGCTCTGTTAATGACTGAAAACAGCTCTCGAAGAGATTGTCAAAAGAGACTCCGAAAACGAAACGTTGATCACTTTTGAGCAAAAGGCTGCACACACGCAATTCAAGTTGCTCTGATTGTCATTTAGAGTTACATTATAGGATTATTCAACAACAAGTCAAAATGTGCTCGTGAAAGGCAGAAAACAACACTTTGATAGTTTGATATAACTTGAGAACGAATGCAAAAAACAGTCCACTCTAAGAACAGGCCGCTTGGACACTTTCAGAACAGCTCTGTTAATGACTGAAAACAGCTCTCGAAGAGATTGTCAAAAGAGACTCTGAAAACGAAACGTTGATCACTTTTGAGCAAAAGGCTGCACACACGCAATTCAAGTTGCTCTGATTGTCATTTAGAGTTACATTATAGGATTATTCAACAACAAGTCAAAATGTGCTCGTGAAAGGCAGAAAACAACACTTTGATAGTTTGATATAACTTGAGAACGAATGCAAAAAACAGTCCACTCTCAGAACAGGCCGCTTGGACACTTTCAGAACAGCTCTGTTAATGACTGAAAACAGCTCTCGAAGAGATTGTCAAAAGAGACTCCGAAAACGAAACGTTGATCACTTTTGAGCAAAAGGCTGCACACACGCAATTCAAGTTGCTCTGATTGTCATTTAGAGTTACATTATAGGATTATTCAACAACAAGTCAAAATGTGCTCGTGAAAGGCAGAAAACAACACTTTGATAGTTTGATATAACTTGAGAACGAATGCAAAAAACAGTCCACTCTAAGAACAGGCCGCTTGGACACTTTCAGAACAGCTCTGTTAATGACTGAAAACAGCTCTCGAAGAGATTGTCAAAAGAGACTCTGAAAACGAAACGTTGATCACTTTTGAGCAAAAGGCTGCACACACGCAATTCAAGTTGCTCTGATTGTCATTTAGAGTTACATTATAGGATTATTCAACAACAAGTCAAAATGTGCTCGTGAAAGGCAGAAAACAACACTTTGATAGTTTGATATAACTTGAGAACGAATGCAAAAAAACAGTCCACTCTCAGAACAGGCCGCTTGGACAGTATCAGAACAGCTCTGTTAATGACTGAAAACAGCTCTCGAAGAGATTGTCAAAAGAGACTCCGAAAACGAAACGTTGATCACTTTTGAGCAAAAGGCTGCACACACGCAATTCAAGTTGCTCTGATTGTCATTTAGAGTTACATTATAGGATTATTCAACAACAAGTCAAAATGTGCTCGTGAAAGGCAGAAAACAACACTTTGATAGTTTGATATAACTTGAGAACGAATGCAAAAAACAGTCCACTCTCAGAACAGGCCGCTTGGACACTTTCAGAACAGCTCTGTTAATGACTGAAAACAGCTCTCGAAGAGATTGTCAAAAGAGACTCCGAAAACGAAACGTTGATCACTTTTGAGCAAAAGGCTGCACACACGCAATTCAAGTTGCTCTGATTGTCATTTAGAGTTACATTATAGGATTATTCAACAACAAGTCAAAATGTGCTCGTGAAAGGCAGAAAACAACACTTTGATAGTTTGATATAACTTGAGAACGAATGCAAAAAACAGTCCACTCTCAGAACAGGCCGCTTGGACAGTTTCAGAACAGCTCTGTTAATGACTGAAAACAGCTCTCGAAGAGATTGTCAAAAGAGACTCCGAAAACGAAACGTTGATCACTTTTGAGCAAAAGGCTGCACACACGCAATTCAAGTTGCTCTGATTGTCATTTAGAGTTACATTATAGGATTATTCAACAACAAGTCAAAATGTGCTCGTGAAAGGCAGAAAACAACACTTTGATAGTTTGATATAACTTGAGAACGAATGCAAAAAACAGTCCACTCTAAGAACAGGCCGCTTGGACACTTTCAGAACAGCTCTGTTAATGACTGAAAACAGCTCTCGAAGAGATTGTCAAAAGAGACTCTGAAAACGAAACGTTGATTACTTTTGAGCAAAAGGCTGCACACACGCAATTCAAGTTGCTCTGATTGTCATTTAGAGTAACATTATAGGATTATTCAACAACAAGTCAAAATGTGCTCGTGAAAGGCAGAAAACAACACTTTGATAGTTTGATATAACTTGAGAACGAATGCAAAAAACAGTCCACTCTAAGAACAGGCCGCTTGGACACTTTCAGAACAGCTCTGTTAATGACTGAAAACAGCTCTCGAAGAGATTGTCAAAAGAGACTCTGAAAACGAAACGTTGATCACTTTTGAGCAAAAGGCTGCACACACGCAATTCAAGTTGCTCTGATTGTCATTTAGAGTTACATTATAGGATTATTCAACAACAAGTCAAAATGTGCTCGTGAAAGGCAGAAAACAACACTTTGATAGTTTGATATAACTTGAGAACGAATGCAAAAAACAGTCCACTCTAAGAACAGGCCGCTTGGACACTTTCAGAACAGCTCTGTTAATGACTGAAAACAGCTCTCGAAGAGATTGTCAAAAGAGACTCCGAAAACGAAACGTTGATCACTTTTGAGCAAAAGGCTGCACACACGCAATTCAAGTTGCTCTGATTGTCATTTAGAGTTACATTATAGGATTATTCAACAACAAGTCAAAATGTGCTCGTGAAAGGCAGAAAACAACACTTTGATAGTTTGATATAACTTGAGAACGAATGCAAAAAACAGTCCACTCTAAGAACAGGCCGCTTGGACACTTTCAGAACAGCTCTGTTAATGACTGAAAACAGCTCTCGAAGAGATTGTCAAAAGAGACTCCGAAAACGAAACGTTGATCACTTTTGAGCAAAAGGCTGCACACACGCAATTCAAGTTGCTCTGATTGTCATTTAGAGTTACATTATAGGATTATTCAACAACAAGTCAAAATGTGCTCGTGAAAGGCAGAAAACAACACTTTGATAGTTTGATATAACTTGGGAACGAATGCAAAAAACAGTCCACTCTCAGAACAGGCCGCTTGGACACTTTCAGAACAGCTCTGTTAATGACTGAAAACAGCTCTCGAAGAGATTGTCAAAAGAGACTCCGAAAACGAAACGTTGATCACTTTTGAGCAAAAGGCTGCACACACGCAATTCAAGTTGCTCTGATTGTCATTTAGAGTTACATTATAGGATTATTCAACAACAAGTCAAAATGTGCTCGTGAAAGGCAGAAAACAACACTTTGATAGTTTGATATAACTTGAGAACGAATGCAAAAAACAGTCCACTCTAAGAACAGGCCGCTTGGACACTTTCAGAACAGCTCTGTTAATGACTGAAAACAGCTCTCGAAGAGATTGTCAAAAGAGACTCTGAAAACGAAACGTTGATCACTTTTGAGCAAAAGGCTGCACACACGCAATTCAAGTTGCTCTGATTGTCATTTAGAGTTACATTATAGGATTATTCAACAACAAGTCAAAATGTGCTCGTGAAAGGCAGAAAACAACACTTTGATAGTTTGATATAACTTGAGAACGAATGCAAAAAACAGTCCACTCTCAGAACAGGCCGCTTGGACACTTTCAGAACAGCTCTGTTAATGACTGAAAACAGCTCTCGAAGAGATTGTCAAAAGAGACTCCGAAAACGAAACGTTGATCACTTTTGAGCAAAAGGCTGCACACACGCAATTCAAGTTGCTCTGATTGTCATTTAGAGTTACATTATAGGATTATTCAACAACAAGTCAAAATGTGCTCGTGAAAGGCAGAAAACAACACTTTGATAGTTTGATATAACTTGAGAACGAATGCAAAAAACAGTCCACTCTCAGAACAGGCCGCTTGGACAGTTTCAGAACAGCTCTGTTAATGACTGAAAACAGCTCTCGAAGAGATTGTCAAAAGAGACTCCGAAAACGAAACGTTGATCACTTTTGAGCAAAAGGCTGCACACACGCAATTCAAGTTGCTCTGATTGTCATTTAGAGTTACATTATAGGATTATTCAACAACAAGTCAAAATGTGCTCGTGAAAGGCAGAAAACAACACTTTGATAGTTTGATATAACTTGAGAACGAATGCAAAAAACAGTCCACTCTAAGAACAGGCCGCTTGGACACTTTCAGAACAGCTCTGTTAATGACTGAAAACAGCTCTCGAAGAGATTGTCAAAAGAGACTCTGAAAACGAAACGTTGATTACTTTTGAGCAAAAGGCTGCACACACGCAATTCAAGTTGCTCTGATTGTCATTTAGAGTAACATTATAGGATTATTCAACAACAAGTCAAAATGTGCTCGTGAAAGGCAGAAAACAACACTTTGATAGTTTGATATAACTTGAGAACGAATGCAAAAAACAGTCCACTCTAAGAACAGGCCGCTTGGACACTTTCAGAACAGCTCTGTTAATGACTGAAAACAGCTCTCGAAGAGATTGTCAAAAGAGACTCCGAAAACGAAACGTTGATCACTTTTGAGCAAAAGGCTGCACACACGCAATTCAAGTTGCTCTGATTGTCATTTAGAGTTACATTATAGGATTATTCAACAACAAGTCAAAATGTGCTCGTGAAAGGCAGAAAACAACACTTTGATAGTTTGATATAACTTGAGAACGAATGCAAAAAACAGTCCACTCTAAGAACAGGCCGCTTGGACACTTTCAGAACAGCTCTGTTAATGACTGAAAACAGCTCTCGAAGAGATTGTCAAAAGAGACTCCGAAAACGAAACGTTGATCACTTTTGAGCAAAAGGCTGCACACACGCAATTCAAGTTGCTCTGATTGTCATTTAGAGTTACATTATAGGATTATTCAACAACAAGTCAAAATGTGCTCGTGAAAGGCAGAAAACAACACTTTGATAGTTTGATATAACTTGGGAACGAATGCAAAAAACAGTCCACTCTCAGAACAGGCCGCTTGGACACTTTCAGAACAGCTCTGTTAATGACTGAAAACAGCTCTCGAAGAGATTGTCAAAAGAGACTCCGAAAACGAAACGTTGATCACTTTTGAGCAAAAGGCTGCACACACGCAATTCAAGTTGCTCTGATTGTCATTTAGAGTTACATTATAGGATTATTCAACAACAAGTCAAAATGTGCTCGTGAAAGGCAGAAAACAACACTTTGATAGTTTGATATAACTTGAGAACGAATGCAAAAAACAGTCCACTCTAAGAACAGGCCGCTTGGACACTTTCAGAACAGCTCTGTTAATGACTGAAAACAGCTCTCGAAGAGATTGTCAAAAGAGACTCTGAAAACGAAACGTTGATCACTTTTGAGCAAAAGGCTGCACACACGCAATTCAAGTTGCTCTGATTGTCATTTAGAGTTACATTATAGGATTATTCAACAACAAGTCAAAATGTGCTCGTGAAAGGCAGAAAACAACACTTTGATAGTTTGATATAACTTGAGAACGAATGCAAAAAACAGTCCACTCTAAGAACAGGCCGCTTGGACACTTTCAGAACAGCTCTGTTAATGACTGAAAACAGCGCTCGAAGAGATTGTCAAAAGAGACTCCGAAAACGAAACGTTGATCACTTTTGAGCAAAAGGCTGCACACACGCAATTCAAGTTGCTCTGATTGTCATTTAGAGTTACATTATAGGATTATTCAACAACAAGTCAAAATGTGCTCGTGAAAGGCAGAAAACAACACTTTGATAGTTTGATATAACTTGGGAACGAATGCAAAAAACAGTCCACTCTCAGAACAGGCCGCTTGGACACTTTCAGAACAGCTCTGTTAATGACTGAAAACAGCTCTCGAAGAGATTGTCAAAAGAGACTCCGAAAACGAAACGTTGATCACTTTTGAGCAAAAGGCTGCACACACGCAATTCAAGTTGCTCTGATTGTCATTTAGAGTTACATTATAGGATTATTCAACAACAAGTCAAAATGTGCTCGTGAAAGGCAGAAAACAACACTTTGATAGTTTGATATAACTTGAGAACGAATGCAAAAAACAGTCCACTCTAAGAACAGGCCGCTTGGACACTTTCAGAACAGCTCTGTTAATGACTGAAAACAGCTCTCGAAGAGATTGTCAAAAGAGACTCTGAAAACGAAACGTTGATCACTTTTGAGCAAAAGGCTGCACACACGCAATTCAAGTTGCTCTGATTGTCATTTAGAGTTACATTATAGGATTATTCAACAACAAGTCAAAATGTGCTCGTGAAAGGCAGAAAACAACACTTTGATAGTTTGATATAACTTGAGAACGAATGCAAAAAACAGTCCACTCTCAGAACAGGCCGCTTGGACACTTTCAGAACAGCTCTGATAATGACTGAAAACAGCTCTCGAAGAGATTGTCAAAAGAGACTCCGAAAACGAAACGTTGATCACTTTTGAGCAAAAGGCTGCACACACGCAATTCAAGTTGCTCTGATTGTCATTTAGAGTTACATTATAGGATTATTCAACAACAAGTCAAAATGTGCTCGTGAAAGGCAGAAAACAACACTTTGATAGTTTGATATAACTTGAGAACGAATGCAAAAAACAGTCCACTCTCAGAACAGGCCGCTTGGACAGTTTCAGAACAGCTCTGTTAATGACTGAAAACAGCTCTCGAAGAGATTGTCAAAAGAGACTCCGAAAACGAAACGTTGATCACTTTTGAGCAAAAGGCTGCACACACGCAATTCAAGTTGCTCTGATTGTCATTTAGAGTTACATTATAGGATTATTCAACAACAAGTCAAAATGTGCTCGTGAAAGGCAGAAAACAACACTTTGATAGTTTGATATAACTTGAGAACGAATGCAAAAAACAGTCCACTCTAAGAACAGGCCGCTTGGACACTTTCAGAACAGCTCTGTTAATGACTGAAAACAGCTCTCGAAGAGATTGTCAAAAGAGACTCTGAAAACGAAACGTTGATCACTTTTGAGCAAAAGGCTGCACACAAGCAATTCAAGTTGCTCTGATTGTCATTTAGAGTTACATTATAGGATTATTCAACAACAAGTCAAAATGTGCTCGTGAAAGGCAGAAAACAACACTTTGATAGTTTGATATAACTTGAGAACGAATGCAAAAAACAGTCCACTCTAAGAACAGGCCGCTTGGACACTTTCAGAACAGCTCTGTTAATGACTGAAAACAGCTCTCGAAGAGATTGTCAAAAGAGACTCCGAAAACGAAACGTTGATCACTTTTGAGCAAAAGGCTGCACACACGCAATTCAAGTTGCTCTGATTGTCATTTAGAGTTACATTATAGGATTATTCAACAACAAGTCAAAATGTGCTCGTGAAAGGCAGAAAACAACACTTTGATAGTTTGATATAACTTGAGAACGAATGCAAAAAACAGTCCACTCTAAGAACAGGCCGCTTGGACACTTTCAGAACAGCTCTGTTAATGACTGAAAACAGCTCTCGAAGAGATTGTCAAAAGAGACTCCGAAAACGAAACGTTGATCACTTTTGAGCAAAATGCTGCACACACGCAATTCAAGTTGCTCTGATTGTCATTTAGAGTTACATTATAGGATTATTCAACAACAAGTCAAAATGTGCTCATGAAAGGCAGAAAACAACACTTTGATAGTTTGATATAACTTGGGAACGAATGCAAAAAACAGTCCACTCTCAGAACAGGCCGCTTGGACACTTTCAGAACAGCTCTGTTAATGACTGAAAACAGCTCTCGAAGAGATTGTCAAAAGAGACTCCGAAAACGAAACGTTGATCACTTTTGAGCAAAAGGCTGCACACACGCAATTCAAGTTGCTCTGATTGTCATTTAGAGTTACATTATAGGATTATTCAACAACAAGTCAAAATGTGCTCGTGAAAGGCAGAAAACAACACTTTGATAGTTTGATATAACTTGAGAACGAATGCAAAAAACAGTCCACTCTAAGAACAGGCCGCTTGGACACTTTCAGAACAGCTCTGTTAATGACTGAAAACAGCTCTCGAAGAGATTGTCAAAAGAGACTCTGAAAACGAAACGTTGATCACTTTTGAGCAAAAGGCTGCACACACGCAATTCAAGTTGCTCTGATTGTCATTTAGAGTTACATTATAGGATTATTCAACAACAAGTCAAAATGTGCTCGTGAAAGGCAGAAAACAACACTTTGATAGTTTGATATAACTTGAGAACGAATGCAAAAAACAGTCCACTCTAAGAACAGGCCGCTTGGACACTTTCAGAACAGCTCTGTTAATGACTGAAAACAGCGCTCGAAGAGATTGTCAAAAGAGACTCCGAAAACGAAACGTTGATCACTTTTGAGCAAAAGGCTGCACACACGCAATTCAAGTTGCTCTGATTGTCATTTAGAGTTACATTATAGGATTATTCAACAACAAGTCAAAATGTGCTCGTGAAAGGCAGAAAACAACACTTTGATAGTTTGATATAACTTGGGAACGAATGCAAAAAACAGTCCACTCTCAGAACAGGCCGCTTGGACACTTTCAGAACAGCTCTGTTAATGACTGAAAACAGCTCTCGAAGAGATTGTCAAAAGAGACTCCGAAAACGAAACGTTGATCACTTTTGAGCAAAAGGCTGCACACACGCAATTCAAGTTGCTCTGATTGTCATTTAGAGTTACATTATAGGATTATTCAACAACAAGTCAAAATGTGCTCGTGAAAGGCAGAAAACAACACTTTGATAGTTTGATATAACTTGAGAACGAATGCAAAAAACAGTCCACTCTAAGAACAGGCCGCTTGGACACTTTCAGAACAGCTCTGTTAATGACTGAAAACAGCTCTCGAAGAGATTGTCAAAAGAGACTCTGAAAACGAAACGTTGATCACTTTTGAGCAAAAGGCTGCACACACGCAATTCAAGTTGCTCTGATTGTCATTTAGAGTTACATTATAGGATTATTCAACAACAAGTCAAAATGTGCTCGTGAAAGGCAGAAAACAACACTTTGATAGTTTGATATAACTTGAGAACGAATGCAAAAAACAGTCCACTCTCAGAACAGGCCGCTTGGACACTTTCAGAACAGCTCTGTTAATGACTGAAAACAGCTCTCGAAGAGATTGTCAAAAGAGACTCCGAAAACGAAACGTTGATCACTTTTGAGCAAAAGGCTGCACACACGCAATTCAAGTTGCTCTGATTGTCATTTAGAGTTACATTATAGGATTATTCAACAACAAGTCAAAATGTGCTCGTGAAAGGCAGAAAACAACACTTTGATAGTTTGATATAACTTGAGAACTAATGCAAAAAACAGTCCACTCTCAGAACAGGCCGCTTGGACAGTTTCAGAACAGCTCTGTTAATGACTGAAAACAGCTCTCGAAGAGATTGTCAAAAGAGACTCCGAAAACGAAACGTTGATCACTTTTGAGCAAAAGGCTGCACACACGCAATTCAAGTTGCTCTGATTGTCATTTAGAGTTACATTATAGGATTATTCAACAACAAGTCAAAATGTGCTCGTGAAAGGCAGAAAACAACACTTTGATAGTTTGATATAACTTGAGAACGAATGCAAAAAACAGTCCACTCTAAGAACAGGCCGCTTGGACACTTTCAGAACAGCTCTGTTAATGACTGAAAACAGCTCTCGAAGAGATTGTCAAAAGAGACTCTGAAAACGAAACGTTGATTACTTTTGAGCAAAAGGCTGCACACACGCAATTCAAGTTGCTCTGATTGTCATTTAGAGTAACATTATAGGATTATTCAACAACAAGTCAAAATGTGCTCGTGAAAGGCAGAAAACAACACTTTGATAGTTTGATATAACTTGAGAACGAATGCAAAAAACAGTCCACTCTAAGAACAGGCCGCTTGGACACTTTCAGAACAGCTCTGTTAATGACTGAAAACAGCTCTCGAAGAGATTGTCAAAAGAGACTCCGAAAACGAAACGTTGATCACTTTTGAGCAAAAGGCTGCACACACGCAATTCAAGTTGCTCTGATTGTCATTTAGAGTTACATTATAGGATTATTCAACAACAAGTCAAAATGTGCTCGTGAAAGGCAGAAAACAACACTTTGATAGTTTGATATAACTTGAGAACGAATGCAAAAAACAGTCCACTCTAAGAACAGGCCGCTTGGACACTTTCAGAACAGCTCTGTTAATGACTGAAAACAGCTCTCGAAGAGATTGTCAAAAGAGACTCTGAAAACGAAACGTTGATCACTTTTGAGCAAAAGGCTGCACACACGCAATTCAAGTTGCTCTGATTGTCATTTAGAGTTACATTATAGGATTATTCAACAACAAGTCAAAATGTGCTCGTGAAAGGCAGAAAACAACACTTTGATAGTTTGATATAACTTGAGAACGAATGCAAAAAACAGTCCACTCTCAGAACAGGCCGCTTGGACACTTTCAGAACAGCTCTGTTAATGACTGAAAACAGCTCTCGAAGAGATTGTCAAAAGAGACTCCGAAAACGAAACGTTGATCACTTTTGAGCAAAAGGCTGCACACACGCAATTCAAGTTGCTCTGATTGTCATTTAGAGTTACATTATAGGATTATTCAACAACAAGTCAAAATGTGCTCGTGAAAGGCAGAAAACAACACTTTGATAGTTTGATATAACTTGAGAACGAATGCAAAAAACAGTCCACTCTAAGAACAGGCCGCTTGGACACTTTCAGAACAGCTCTGTTAATGACTGAAAACAGCTCTCGAAGAGATTGTCAAAAGAGACTCTGAAAACGAAACGTTGATCACTTTTGAGCAAAAGGCTGCACACACGCAATTCAAGTTGCTCTGATTGTCATTTAGAGTTACATTATAGGATTATTCAACAACAAGTCAAAATGTGCTCGTGAAAGGCAGAAAACAACACTTTGATAGTTTGATATAACTTGAGAACGAATGCAAAAAACAGTCCACTCTCAGAACAGGCCGCTTGGACAGTATCAGAACAGCTCTGTTAATGACTGAAAACAGCTCTCGAAGAGATTGTCAAAAGAGACTCCGAAAACGAAACGTTGATCACTTTTGAGCAAAAGGCTGCACACACGCAATTCAAGTTGCTCTGATTGTCATTTAGAGTTACATTATAGGATTATTCAACAACAAGTCAAAATGTGCTCGTGAAAGGCAGAAAACAACACTTTGATAGTTTGATATAACTTGAGAACGAATGCAAAAAACAGTCCACTCTCAGAACAGGCCGCTTGGACACTTTCAGAACAGCTCTGTTAATGACTGAAAACAGCTCTCGAAGAGATTGTCAAAAGAGACTCCGAAAACGAAACGTTGATCACTTTTGAGCAAAAGGCTGCACACACGCAATTCAAGTTGCTCTGATTGTCATTTAGAGTTACATTATAGGATTATTCAACAACAAGTCAAAATGTGCTCGTGAAAGGCAGAAAACAACACTTTGATAGTTTGATATAACTTGAGAACGAATGCAAAAAACAGTCCACTCTCAGAACAGGCCGCTTGGACAGTTTCAGAACAGCTCTGTTAATGACTGAAAACAGCTCTCGAAGAGATTGTCAAAAGAGACTCCGAAAACGAAACGTTGATCACTTTTGAGCAAAAGGCTGCACACACGCAATTCAAGTTGCTCTGATTGTCATTTAGAGTTACATTATAGGATTATTCAACAACAAGTCAAAATGTGCTCGTGAAAGGCAGAAAACAACACTTTGATAGTTTGATATAACTTGAGAACGAATGCAAAAAACAGTCCACTCTAAGAACAGGCCGCTTGGACACTTTCAGAACAGCTCTGTTAATGACTGAAAACAGCTCTCGAAGAGATTGTCAAAAGAGACTCTGAAAACGAAACGTTGATTACTTTTGAGCAAAAGGCTGCACACACGCAATTCAAGTTGCTCTGATTGTCATTTAGAGTAACATTATAGGATTATTCAACAACAAGTCAAAATGTGCTCGTGAAAGGCAGAAAACAACACTTTGATAGTTTGATATAACTTGAGAACGAATGCAAAAAACAGTCCACTCTAAGAACAGGCCGCTTGGACACTTTCAGAACAGCTCTGTTAATGACTGAAAACAGCTCTCGAAGAGATTGTCAAAAGAGACTCCGAAAACGAAACGTTGATCACTTTTGAGCAAAAGGCTGCACACACGCAATTCAAGTTGCTCTGATTGTCATTTAGAGTTACATTATAGGATTATTCAACAACAAGTCAAAATGTGCTCGTGAAAGGCAGAAAACAACACTTTGATAGTTTGATATAACTTGAGAACGAATGCAAAAAACAGTCCACTCTAAGAACAGGCCGCTTGGACACTTTCAGAACAGCTCTGTTAATGACTGAAAACAGCTCTCGAAGAGATTGTCAAAAGAGACTCTGAAAACGAAACGTTGATCACTTTTGAGCAAAAGGCTGCACACACGCAATTCAAGTTGCTCTGATTGTCATTTAGAGTTACATTATAGGATTATTCAACAACAAGTCAAAATGTGCTCGTGAAAGGCAGAAAACAACACTTTGATAGTTTGATATAACTTGAGAACGAATGCAAAAAACAGTCCACTCTCAGAACAGGCCGCTTGGACACTTTCAGAACAGCTCTGTTAATGACTGAAAACAGCTCTCGAAGAGATTGTCAAAAGAGACTCCGAAAACGAAACGTTGATCACTTTTGAGCAAAAGGCTGCACACACGCAATTCAAGTTGCTCTGATTGTCATTTAGAGTTACATTATAGGATTATTCAACAACAAGTCAAAATGTGCTCGTGAAAGGCAGAAAACAACACTTTGATAGTTTGATATAACTTGAGAACGAATGCAAAAAACAGTCCACTCTAAGAACAGGCCGCTTGGACACTTTCAGAACAGCTCTGTTAATGACTGAAAACAGCTCTCGAAGAGATTGTCAAAAGAGACTCTGAAAACGAAACGTTGATCACTTTTGAGCAAAAGGCTGCACACACGCAATTCAAGTTGCTCTGATTGTCATTTAGAGTTACATTATAGGATTATTCAACAACAAGTCAAAATGTGCTCGTGAAAGGCAGAAAACAACACTTTGATAGTTTGATATAACTTGAGAACGAATGCAAAAAACAGTCCACTCTCAGAACAGGCCGCTTGGACAGTATCAGAACAGCTCTGTTAATGACTGAAAACAGCTCTCGAAGAGATTGTCAAAAGAGACTCCGAAAACGAAACGTTGATCACTTTTGAGCAAAAGGCTGCACACACGCAATTCAAGTTGCTCTGATTGTCATTTAGAGTTACATTATAGGATTATTCAACAACAAGTCAAAATGTGCTCGTGAAAGGCAGAAAACAACACTTTGATAGTTTGATATAACTTGAGAACGAATGCAAAAAACAGTCCACTCTCAGAACAGGCCGCTTGGACACTTTCAGAACAGCTCTGTTAATGACTGAAAACAGCTCTCGAAGAGATTGTCAAAAGAGACTCCGAAAACGAAACGTTGATCACTTTTGAGCAAAAGGCTGCACACACGCAATTCAAGTTGCTCTGATTGTCATTTAGAGTTACATTATAGGATTATTCAACAACAAGTCAAAATGTGCTCGTGAAAGGCAGAAAACAACACTTTGATAGTTTGATATAACTTGAGAACGAATGCAAAAAACAGTCCACTCTCAGAACAGGCCGCTTGGACAGTTTCAGAACAGCTCTGTTAATGACTGAAAACAGCTCTCGAAGAGATTGTCAAAAGAGACTCCGAAAACGAAACGTTGATCACTTTTGAGCAAAAGGCTGCACACACGCAATTCAAGTTGCTCTGATTGTCATTTAGAGTTACATTATAGGATTATTCAACAACAAGTCAAAATGTGCTCGTGAAAGGCAGAAAACAACACTTTGATAGTTTGATATAACTTGAGAACGAATGCAAAAAACAGTCCACTCTAAGAACAGGCCGCTTGGACACTTTCAGAACAGCTCTGTTAATGACTGAAAACAGCTCTCGAAGAGATTGTCAAAAGAGACTCTGAAAACGAAACGTTGATTACTTTTGAGCAAAAGGCTGCACACACGCAATTCAAGTTGCTCTGATTGTCATTTAGAGTAACATTATAGGATTATTCAACAACAAGTCAAAATGTGCTCGTGAAAGGCAGAAAACAACACTTTGATAGTTTGATATAACTTGAGAACGAATGCAAAAAACAGTCCACTCTAAGAACAGGCCGCTTGGACACTTTCAGAACAGCTCTGTTAATGACTGAAAACAGCTCTCGAAGAGATTGTCAAAAGAGACTCTGAAAACGAAACGTTGATCACTTTTGAGCAAAAGGCTGCACACACGCAATTCAAGTTGCTCTGATTGTCATTTAGAGTTACATTATAGGATTATTCAACAACAAGTCAAAATGTGCTCGTGAAAGGCAGAAAACAACACTTTGATAGTTTGATATAACTTGAGAACGAATGCAAAAAACAGTCCACTCTAAGAACAGGCCGCTTGGACACTTTCAGAACAGCTCTGTTAATGACTGAAAACAGCTCTCGAAGAGATTGTCAAAAGAGACTCCGAAAACGAAACGTTGATCACTTTTGAGCAAAAGGCTGCACACACGCAATTCAAGTTGCTCTGATTGTCATTTAGAGTTACATTATAGGATTATTCAACAACAAGTCAAAATGTGCTCGTGAAAGGCAGAAAACAACACTTTGATAGTTTGATATAACTTGAGAACGAATGCAAAAAACAGTCCACTCTAAGAACAGGCCGCTTGGACACTTTCAGAACAGCTCTGTTAATGACTGAAAACAGCTCTCGAAGAGATTGTCAAAAGAGACTCCGAAAACGAAACGTTGATCACTTTTGAGCAAAAGGCTGCACACACGCAATTCAAGTTGCTCTGATTGTCATTTAGAGTTACATTATAGGATTATTCAACAACAAGTCAAAATGTGCTCGTGAAAGGCAGAAAACAACACTTTGATAGTTTGATATAACTTGGGAACGAATGCAAAAAACAGTCCACTCTCAGAACAGGCCGCTTGGACACTTTCAGAACAGCTCTGTTAATGACTGAAAACAGCTCTCGAAGAGATTGTCAAAAGAGACTCCGAAAACGAAACGTTGATCACTTTTGAGCAAAAGGCTGCACACACGCAATTCAAGTTGCTCTGATTGTCATTTAGAGTTACATTATAGGATTATTCAACAACAAGTCAAAATGTGCTCGTGAAAGGCAGAAAACAACACTTTGATAGTTTGATATAACTTGAGAACGAATGCAAAAAACAGTCCACTCTAAGAACAGGCCGCTTGGACACTTTCAGAACAGCTCTGTTAATGACTGAAAACAGCTCTCGAAGAGATTGTCAAAAGAGACTCTGAAAACGAAACGTTGATCACTTTTGAGCAAAAGGCTGCACACACGCAATTCAAGTTGCTCTGATTGTCATTTAGAGTTACATTATAGGATTATTCAACAACAAGTCAAAATGTGCTCGTGAAAGGCAGAAAACAACACTTTGATAGTTTGATATAACTTGAGAACGAATGCAAAAAACAGTCCACTCTAAGAACAGGCCGCTTGGACACTTTCAGAACAGCTCTGTTAATGACTGAAAACAGCGCTCGAAGAGATTGTCAAAAGAGACTCCGAAAACGAAACGTTGATCACTTTTGAGCAAAAGGCTGCACACACGCAATTCAAGTTGCTCTGATTGTCATTTAGAGTTACATTATAGGATTATTCAACAACAAGTCAAAATGTGCTCGTGAAAGGCAGAAAACAACACTTTGATAGTTTGATATAACTTGAGAACGAATGCAAAAAACAGTCCACTCTAAGAACAGGCCGCTTGGACACTTTCAGAACAGCTCTGTTAATGACTGAAAACAGCTCTCGAAGAGATTGTCAAAAGAGACTCTGAAAACGAAACGTTGATCACTTTTGAGCAAAAGGCTGCACACACGCAATTCAAGTTGCTCTGATTGTCATTTAGAGTTACATTATAGGATTATTCAACAACAAGTCAAAATGTGCTCGTGAAAGGCAGAAAACAACACTTTGATAGTTTGATATAACTTGAGAACGAATGCAAAAAACAGTCCACTCTAAGAACAGGCCGCTTGGACACTTTCAGAACAGCTCTGTTAATGACTGAAAACAGCTCTCGAAGAGATTGTCAAAAGAGACTCTGAAAACGAAACGTTGATCACTTTTGAGCAAAAGGCTGCACACACGCAATTCAAGTTGCTCTGATTGTCATTTAGAGTTACATTATAGGATTATTCAACAACAAGTCAAAATGTGCTCGTGAAAGGCAGAAAACAACACTTTGATAGTTTGATATAACTTGAGAACGAATGCAAAAAACAGTCCACTCTAAGAACAGGCCGCTTGGACACTTTCAGAACAGCTCTGTTAATGACTGAAAACAGCTCTCGAAGAGATTGTCAAAAGAGACTCCGAAAACGAAACGTTGATCACTTTTGAGCAAAAGGCTGCACACACGCAATTCAAGTTGCTCTGATTGTCATTTAGAGTAACATTATAGGATTATTCAACAACAAGTCAAAATGTGCTCGTGAAAGGCAGAAAACAACACTTTGATAGTTTGATATAACTTGAGAACGAATGCAAAAAACAGTCCACTCTCAGAACAGGCCGCTTGGACACTTTCAGAACAGCTCTGTTAATGACTGAAAACAGCTCTCGAAGAGATTGTCAAAAGAGACTCCGAAAACGAAACGTTGATCACTTTTGAGCAAAAGGCTGCACACACGCAATTCAAGTTGCTCTGATTGTCATTTAGAGTTACATTATAGGATTATTCAACAACAAGTCAAAATGTGCTCGTGAAAGGCAGAAAACAACACTTTGATAGTTTGATATAACTTGAGAACGAATGCAAAAAACAGTCCACTCTAAGAACAGGCCGCTTGGACACTTTCAGAACAGCTCTGTTAATGACTGAAAACAGCTCTCGAAGAGATTGTCAAAAGAGACTCTGAAAACGAAACGTTGATCACTTTTGAGCAAAAGGCTGCACACACGCAATTCAAGTTGCTCTGATTGTCATTTAGAGTTACATTATAGGATTATTCAACAACAAGTCAAAATGTGCTCGTGAAAGGCAGAAAACAACACTTTGATAGTTTGATATAACTTGAGAACGAATGCAAAAAACAGTCCACTCTCAGAACAGGCCGCTTGGACAGTATCAGAACAGCTCTGTTAATGACTGAAAACAGCTCTCGAAGAGATTGTCAAAAGAGACTCCGAAAACGAAACGTTGATCACTTTTGAGCAAAAGGCTGCACACACGCAATTCAAGTTGCTCTGATTGTCATTTAGAGTTACATTATAGGATTATTCAACAACAAGTCAAAATGTGCTCGTGAAAGGCAGAAAACAACACTTTGATAGTTTGATATAACTTGAGAACGAATGCAAAAAACAGTCCACTCTAAGAACAGGCCGCTTGGACACTTTCAGAACAGCTCTGTTAATGACTGAAAACAGCTCTCGAAGAGATTGTCAAAAGAGACTCTGAAAACGAAACGTTGATTACTTTTGAGCAAAAGGCTGCACACACGCAATTCAAGTTGCTCTGATTGTCATTTAGAGTAACATTATAGGATTATTCAACAACAAGTCAAAATGTGCTCGTGAAAGGCAGAAAACAACACTTTGATAGTTTGATATAACTTGAGAACGAATGCAAAAAACAGTCCACTCTAAGAACAGGCCGCTTGGACACTTTCAGAACAGCTCTGTTAATGACTGAAAACAGCTCTCGAAGAGATTGTCAAAAGAGACTCTGAAAACGAAACGTTGATCACTTTTGAGCAAAAGACTGCACACACGCAATTCAAGTTGCTCTGATTGTCATTTAGAGTTACATTATAGGATTATTCAACAACAAGTCAAAATGTGCTCGTGAAAGGCAGAAAACAACACTTTGATAGTTTGATATAACTTGAGAACGAATGCAAAAAACAGTCCACTCTAAGAACAGGCCGCTTGGACACTTTCAGAACAGCTCTGTTAATGACTGAAAACAGCTCTCGAAGAGATTGTCAAAAGAGACTCCGAAAACGAAACGTTGATCACTTTTGAGCAAAAGGCTGCACACACGCAATTCAAGTTGCTCTGATTGTCATTTAGAGTTACATTATAGGATTATTCAACAACAAGTCAAAATGTGCTCGTGAAAGGCAGAAAACAACACTTTGATAGTTTGATATAACTTGAGAACGAATGCAAAAAACAGTCCACTCTAAGAACAGGCCGCTTGGACACTTTCAGAACAGCTCTGTTAATGACTGAAAACAGCTCTCGAAGAGATTGTCAAAAGAGACTCCGAAAACGAAACGTTGATCACTTTTGAGCAAAAGGCTGCACACACGCAATTCAAGTTGCTCTGATTGTCATTTAGAGTTACATTATAGGATTATTCAACAACAAGTCAAAATGTGCTCGTGAAAGGCAGAAAACAACACTTTGATAGTTTGATATAACTTGGGAACGAATGCAAAAAACAGTCCACTCTCAGAACAGGCCGCTTGGACACTTTCAGAACAGCTCTGTTAATGACTGAAAACAGCTCTCGAAGAGATTGTCAAAAGAGACTCCGAAAACGAAACGTTGATCACTTTTGAGCAAAAGGCTGCACACACGCAATTCAAGTTGCTCTGATTGTCATTTAGAGTTACATTATAGGATTATTCAACAACAAGTCAAAATGTGCTCGTGAAAGGCAGAAAACAACACTTTGATAGTTTGATATAACTTGAGAACGAATGCAAAAAACAGTCCACTCTAAGAACAGGCCGCTTGGACACTTTCAGAACAGCTCTGTTAATGACTGAAAACAGCTCTCGAAGAGATTGTCAAAAGAGACTCTGAAAACGAAACGTTGATCACTTTTGAGCAAAAGGCTGCACACACGCAATTCAAGTTGCTCTGATTGTCATTTAGAGTTACATTATAGGATTATTCAACAACAAGTCAAAATGTGCTCGTGAAAGGCAGAAAACAACACTTTGATAGTTTGATATAACTTGAGAACGAATGCAAAAAACAGTCCACTCTAAGAACAGGCCGCTTGGACACTTTCAGAACAGCTCTGTTAATGACTGAAAACAGCTCTCGAAGAGATTGTCAAAAGAGACTCCGAAAACGAAACGTTGATCACTTTTGAGCAAAAGGCTGCACACACGCAATTCAAGTTGCTCTGATTGTCATTTAGAGTAACATTATAGGATTATTCAACAACAAGTCAAAATGTGCTCGTGAAAGGCAGAAAACAACACTTTGATAGTTTGATATAACTTGAGAACGAATGCAAAAAACAGTCCACTCTCAGAACAGGCCGCTTGGACACTTTCAGAACAGCTCTGTTAATGACTGAAAACAGCTCTCGAAGAGATTGTCAAAAGAGACTCCGAAAACGAAACGTTGATCACTTTTGAGCAAAAGGCTGCACACACGCAATTCAAGTTGCTCTGATTGTCATTTAGAGTTACATTATAGGATTATTCAACAACAAGTCAAAATGTGCTCGTGAAAGGCAGAAAACAACACTTTGATAGTTTGATATAACTTGAGAACGAATGCAAAAAACAGTCCACTCTAAGAACAGGCCGCTTGGACACTTTCAGAACAGCTCTGTTAATGACTGAAAACAGCTCTCGAAGAGATTGTCAAAAGAGACTCTGAAAACGAAACGTTGATCACTTTTGAGCAAAAGGCTGCACACACGCAATTCAAGTTGCTCTGATTGTCATTTAGAGTTACATTATAGGATTATTCAACAACAAGTCAAAATGTGCTCGTGAAAGGCAGAAAACAACACTTTGATAGTTTGATATAACTTGAGAACGAATGCAAAAAACAGTCCACTCTCAGAACAGGCCGCTTGGACAGTATCAGAACAGCTCTGTTAATGACTGAAAACAGCTCTCGAAGAGATTGTCAAAAGAGACTCCGAAAACGAAACGTTGATCACTTTTGAGCAAAAGGCTGCACACACGCAATTCAAGTTGCTCTGATTGTCATTTAGAGTTACATTATAGGATTATTCAACAACAAGTCAAAATGTGCTCGTGAAAGGCAGAAAACAACACTTTGATAGTTTGATATAACTTGAGAACGAATGCAAAAAACAGTCCACTCTCAGAACAGGCCGCTTGGACACTTTCAGAACAGCTCTGTTAATGACTGAAAACAGCTCTCGAAGAGATTGTCAAAAGAGACTCCGAAAACGAAACGTTGATCACTTTTGAGCAAAAGGCTGCACACACGCAATTCAAGTTGCTCTGATTGTCATTTAGAGTTACATTATAGGATTATTCAACAACAAGTCAAAATGTGCTCGTGAAAGGCAGAAAACAACACTTTGATAGTTTGATATAACTTGAGAACGAATGCAAAAAACAGTCCACTCTAAGAACAGGCCGCTTGGACACTTTCAGAACAGCTCTGTTAATGACTGAAAACAGCTCTCGAAGAGATTGTCAAAAGAGACTCCGAAAACGAAACGTTGATCACTTTTGAGCAAAAGGCTGCACACACGCAATTCAAGTTGCTCTGATTGTCATTTAGAGTTACATTATAGGATTATTCAACAACAAGTCAAAATGTGCTCGTGAAAGGCAGAAAACAACACTTTGATAGTTTGATATAACTTGGGAACGAATGCAAAAAACAGTCCACTCTCAGAACAGGCCGCTTGGACACTTTCAGAACAGCTCTGTTAATGACTGAAAACAGCTCTCGAAGAGATTGTCAAAAGAGACTCCGAAAACGAAACGTTGATCACTTTTGAGCAAAAGGCTGCACACACGCAATTCAAGTTGCTCTGATTGTCATTTAGAGTTACATTATAGGATTATTCAACAACAAGTCAAAATGTGCTCGTGAAAGGCAGAAAACAACACTTTGATAGTTTGATATAACTTGAGAACGAATGCAAAAAACAGTCCACTCTAAGAACAGGCCGCTTGGACACTTTCAGAACAGCTCTGTTAATGACTGAAAACAGCTCTCGAAGAGATTGTCAAAAGAGACTCTGAAAACGAAACGTTGATCACTTTTGAGCAAAAGGCTGCACACACGCAATTCAAGTTGCTCTGATTGTCATTTAGAGTTACATTATAGGATTATTCAACAACAAGTCAAAATGTGCTCGTGAAAGGCAGAAAACAACACTTTGATAGTTTGATATAACTTGAGAACGAATGCAAAAAACAGTCCACTCTAAGAACAGGCCGCTTGGACACTTTCAGAACAGCTCTGTTAATGACTGAAAACAGCTCTCGAAGAGATTGTCAAAAGAGACTCCGAAAACGAAACGTTGATCACTTTTGAGCAAAAGGCTGCACACACGCAATTCAAGTTGCTCTGATTGTCATTTAGAGTTACATTATAGGATTATTCAACAACAAGTCAAAATGTGCTCGTGAAAGGCAGAAAACAACACTTTGATAGTTTGATATAACTTGAGAACGAATGCAAAAAACAGTCCACTCTAAGAACAGGCCGCTTGGACACTTTCAGAACAGCTCTGTTAATGACTGAAAACAGCTCTCGAAGAGATTGTCAAAAGAGACTCTGAAAACGAAACGTTGATTACTTTTGAGCAAAAGGCTGCACACACGCAATTCAAGTTGCTCTGATTGTCATTTAGAGTAACATTATAGGATTATTCAACAACAAGTCAAAATGTGCTCGTGAAAGGCAGAAAACAACACTTTGATAGTTTGATATAACTTGAGAACGAATGCAAAAAACAGTCCACTCTAAGAACAGGCCGCTTGGACACTTTCAGAACAGCTCTGTTAATGACTGAAAACAGCTCTCGAAGAGATTGTCAAAAGAGACTCTGAAAACGAAACGTTGATCACTTTTGAGCAAAAGGCTGCACACACGCAATTCAAGTTGCTCTGATTGTCATTTAGAGTTACATTATAGGATTATTCAACAACAAGTCAAAATGTGCTCGTGAAAGGCAGAAAACAACACTTTGATAGTTTGATATAACTTGAGAACGAATGCAAAAAACAGTCCACTCTAAGAACAGGCCGCTTGGACACTTTCAGAACAGCTCTGTTAATGACTGAAAACAGCTCTCGAAGAGATTGTCAAAAGAGACTCCGAAAACGAAACGTTGATCACTTTTGAGCAAAAGGCTGCACACACGCAATTCAAGTTGCTCTGATTGTCATTTAGAGTTACATTATAGGATTATTCAACAACAAGTCAAAATGTGCTCGTGAAAGGCAGAAAACAACACTTTGATAGTTTGATATAACTTGAGAACGAATGCAAAAAACAGTCCACTCTCAGAACAGGCCGCTTGGACACTTTCAGAACAGCTCTGTTAATGACTGAAAACAGCTCTCGAAGAGATTGTCAAAAGAGACTCCGAAAACGAAACGTTGATCACTTTTGAGCAAAAGGCTGCACACACGCAATTCAAGTTGCTCTGATTGTCATTTAGAGTTACATTATAGGATTATTCAACAACAAGTCAAAATGTGCTCGTGAAAGGCAGAAAACAACACTTTGATAGTTTGATATAACTTGGGAACGAATGCAAAAAACAGTCCACTCTCAGAACAGGCCGCTTGGACACTTTCAGAACAGCTCTGTTAATGACTGAAAACAGCTCTCGAAGAGATTGTCAAAAGAGACTCCGAAAACGAAACGTTGATCACTTTTGAGCAAAAGGCTGCACACACGCAATTCAAGTTGCTCTGATTGTCATTTAGAGTTACATTATAGGATTATTCAACAACAAGTCAAAATGTGCTCGTGAAAGGCAGAAAACAACACTTTGATAGTTTGATATAACTTGAGAACGAATGCAAAAAACAGTCCACTCTAAGAACAGGCCGCTTGGACACTTTCAGAACAGCTCTGTTAATGACTGAAAACAGCTCTCGAAGAGATTGTCAAAAGAGACTCTGAAAACGAAACGTTGATCACTTTTGAGCAAAAGGCTGCACACACGCAATTCAAGTTGCTCTGATTGTCATTTAGAGTTACATTATAGGATTATTCAACAACAAGTCAAAATGTGCTCGTGAAAGGCAGAAAACAACACTTTGATAGTTTGATATAACTTGAGAACGAATGCAAAAAACAGTCCACTCTAAGAACAGGCCGCTTGGACACTTTCAGAACAGCTCTGTTAATGACTGAAAACAGCTCTCGAAGAGATTGTCAAAAGAGACTCCGAAAACGAAACGTTGATCACTTTTGAGCAAAAGGCTGCACACACGCAATTCAAGTTGCTCTGATTGTCATTTAGAGTAACATTATAGGATTATTCAACAACAAGTCAAAATGTGCTCGTGAAAGGCAGAAAACAACACTTTGATAGTTTGATATAACTTGAGAACGAATGCAAAAAACAGTCCACTCTCAGAACAGGCCGCTTGGACACTTTCAGAACAGCTCTGTTAATGACTGAAAACAGCTCTCGAAGAGATTGTCAAAAGAGACTCCGAAAACGAAACGTTGATCACTTTTGAGCAAAAGGCTGCACACACGCAATTCAAGTTGCTCTGATTGTCATTTAGAGTTACATTATAGGATTATTCAACAACAAGTCAAAATGTGCTCGTGAAAGGCAGAAAACAACACTTTGATAGTTTGATATAACTTGAGAACTAATGCAAAAAACAGTCCACTCTCAGAACAGGCCGCTTGGACAGTTTCAGAACAGCTCTGTTAATGACTGAAAACAGCTCTCGAAGAGATTGTCAAAAGAGACTCCGAAAACGAAACGTTGATCACTTTTGAGCAAAAGGCTGCACACACGCAATTCAAGTTGCTCTGATTGTCATTTAGAGTTACATTATAGGATTATTCAACAACAAGTCAAAATGTGCTCGTGAAAGGCAGAAAACAACACTTTGATAGTTTGATATAACTTGAGAACGAATGCAAAAAACAGTCCACTCTAAGAACAGGCCGCTTGGACACTTTCAGAACAGCTCTGTTAATGACTGAAAACAGCTCTCGAAGAGATTGTCAAAAGAGACTCCGAAAACGAAACGTTGATCACTTTTGAGCAAAAGGCTGCACACACGCAATTCAAGTTGCTCTGATTGTCATTTAGAGTTACATTATAGGATTATTCAACAACAAGTCAAAATGTGCTCGTGAAAGGCAGAAAACAACACTTTGATAGTTTGATATAACTTGAGAACGAATGCAAAAAACAGTCCACTCTAAGAACAGGCCGCTTGGACACTTTCAGAACAGCTCTGTTAATGACTGAAAACAGCTCTCGAAGAGATTGTCAAAAGAGACTCTGAAAACGAAACGTTGATCACTTTTGAGCAAAAGGCTGCACACACGCAATTCAAGTTGCTCTGATTGTCATTTAGAGTTACATTATAGGATTATTCAACAACAAGTCAAAATGTGCTCGTGAAAGGCAGAAAACAACACTTTGATAGTTTGATATAACTTGAGAACGAATGCAAAAAACAGTCCACTCTCAGAACAGGCCGCTTGGACACTTTCAGAACAGCTCTGTTAATGACTGAAAACAGCTCTCGAAGAGATTGTCAAAAGAGACTCCGAAAACGAAACGTTGATCACTTTTGAGCAAAAGGCTGCACACACGCAATTCAAGTTGCTCTGATTGTCATTTAGAGTTACATTATAGGATTATTCAACAACAAGTCAAAATGTGCTCGTGAAAGGCAGAAAACAACACTTTGATAGTTTGATATAACTTGAGAACGAATGCAAAAAACAGTCCACTCTAAGAACAGGCCGCTTGGACACTTTCAGAACAGCTCTGTTAATGACTGAAAACAGCTCTCGAAGAGATTGTCAAAAGAGACTCTGAAAACGAAACGTTGATTACTTTTGAGCAAAAGGCTGCACACACGCAATTCAAGTTGCTCTGATTGTCATTTAGAGTAACATTATAGGATTATTCAACAACAAGTCAAAATGTGCTCGTGAAAGGCAGAAAACAACACTTTGATAGTTTGATATAACTTGAGAACGAATGCAAAAAACAGTCCACTCTAAGAACAGGCCGCTTGGACACTTTCAGAACAGCTCTGTTAATGACTGAAAACAGCTCTCGAAGAGATTGTCAAAAGAGACTCCGAAAACGAAACGTTGATCACTTTTGAGCAAAAGGCTGCACACACGCAATTCAAGTTGCTCTGATTGTCATTTAGAGTTACATTATAGGATTATTCAACAACAAGTCAAAATGTGCTCGTGAAAGGCAGAAAACAACACTTTGATAGTTTGATATAACTTGAGAACGAATGCAAAAAACAGTCCACTCTAAGAACAGGCCGCTTGGACACTTTCAGAACAGCTCTGTTAATGACTGAAAACAGCTCTCGAAGAGATTGTCAAAAGAGACTCCGAAAACGAAACGTTGATCACTTTTGAGCAAAAGGCTGCACACACGCAATTCAAGTTGCTCTGATTGTCATTTAGAGTTACATTATAGGAGCATTCAGCAACAAGTCAAAATGTGCTCCAGAAAAGCAGAAAACAACACTGATAGAACTTGAGAACGAATGCAAAAACAGTCCACTCTCAGAACAGGCCGCTTGGACACTTTCAGAACAGCTCTGTTAATGACTGAAAACAGCTCTCGAAGAGATTGTCAAAAGAGACTCCGAAAACGAAACGTTGATCACTTTTGAGCAAAAGGCTGCACACACGCAATTCAAGTTGCTCTGATTGTCATTTAGAGTTACATTATAGGATTATTCAACAACAAGTCAAAATGTGCTCGTGAAAGGCAGAAAACAACACTTTGATAGTTTGATATAACTTGAGAACGAATGCAAAAAACAGTCCACTCTAAGAACAGGCCGCTTGGACACTTTCAGAACAGCTCTGTTAATGACTGAAAACAGCTCTCGAAGAGATTGTCAAAAGAGACTCTGAAAACGAAACGTTGATCACTTTTGAGCAAAAGGCTGCACACACGCAATTCAAGTTGCTCTGATTGTCATTTAGAGTTACATTATAGGATTATTCAACAACAAGTCAAAATGTGCTCGTGAAAGGCAGAAAACAACACTTTGATAGTTTGATATAACTTGGGAACGAATGCAAAAAACAGTCCACTCTCAGAACAGGCCGCTTGGACACTTTCAGAACAGCTCTGTTAATGACTGAAAACAGCTCTCGAAGAGATTGTCAAAAGAGACTCCGAAAACGAAACGTTGATCACTTTTGAGCAAAAGGCTGCACACACGCAATTCAAGTTGCTCTGATTGTCATTTAGAGTTACATTATAGGATTATTCAACAACAAGTCAAAATGTGCTCGTGAAAGGCAGAAAACAACACTTTGATAGTTTGATATAACTTGAGAACGAATGCAAAAAACAGTCCACTCTAAGAACAGGCCGCTTGGACACTTTCAGAACAGCTCTGTTAATGACTGAAAACAGCTCTCGAAGAGATTGTCAAAAGAGACTCCGAAAACGAAACGTTGATCACTTTTGAGCAAAAGGCTGCACACACGCAATTCAAGTTGCTCTGATTGTCATTTAGAGTAACATTATAGGATTATTCAACAACAAGTCAAAATGTGCTCGTGAAAGGCAGAAAACAACACTTTGATAGTTTGATATAACTTGAGAACGAATGCAAAAAACAGTCCACTCTCAGAACAGGCCGCTTGGACACTTTCAGAACAGCTCTGTTAATGACTGAAAACAGCTCTCGAAGAGATTGTCAAAAGAGACTCCGAAAACGAAACGTTGATCACTTTTGAGCAAAAGGCTGCACACACGCAATTCAAGTTGCTCTGATTGTCATTTAGAGTTACATTATAGGATTATTCAACAACAAGTCAAAATGTGCTCGTGAAAGGCAGAAAACAACACTTTGATA
The DNA here is from genome assembly GCF_963989245.1 of Nansenia antarctica. Classification (NCBI taxonomy): domain Eukaryota; kingdom Metazoa; phylum Chordata; class Actinopteri; order Argentiniformes; family Microstomatidae; genus Nansenia; species Nansenia antarctica. The sequence continues at coordinate 75,067 of NW_027662408.1, read as the reverse complement.
GTTTGATATAACTTGAGAACTAATGCAAAAAACAGTCCACTCTCAGAACAGGCCGCTTGGACAGTTTCAGAACAGCTCTGTTAATGACTGAAAACAGCTCTCGAAGAGATTGTCAATAGAGACTCCGAAAACGAAACGTTGATCACTTTTGAGCAAAAGGCTGCACACACGCAATTCAAGTTGCTCTGATTGTCATTTAGAGTTACATTATAGGATTATTCAACAACAAGTCAAAATGTGCTCGTGAAAGGCAGAAAACAACACTTTGATAGTTTGATATAACTTGAGAACGAATGCAAAAAACAGTCCACTCTAAGAACAGGCCGCTTGGACACTTTCAGAACAGCTCTGTTAATGACTGAAAACAGCTCTCGAAGAGATTGTCAAAAGAGACTCTGAAAACGAAACGTTGATTACTTTTGAGCAAAAGGCTGCACACACGCAATTCAAGTTGCTCTGATTGTCATTTAGAGTAACATTATAGGATTATTCAACAACAAGTCAAAATGTGCTCGTGAAAGGCAGAAAACAACACTTTGATAGTTTGATATAACTTGAGAACGAATGCAAAAAACAGTCCACTCTAAGAACAGGCCGCTTGGACACTTTCAGAACAGCTCTGTTAATGACTGAAAACAGCTCTCGAAGAGATTGTCAAAAGAGACTCTGAAAACGAAACGTTGATCACTTTTGAGCAAAAGGCTGCACACACGCAATTCAAGTTGCTCTGATTGTCATTTAGAGTTACATTATAGGATTATTCAACAACAAGTCAAAATGTGCTCGTGAAAGGCAGAAAACAACACTTTGATAGTTTGATATAACTTGAGAACGAATGCAAAAAACAGTCCACTCTAAGAACAGGCCGCTTGGACACTTTCAGAACAGCTCTGTTAATGACTGAAAACAGCTCTCGAAGAGATTGTCAAAAGAGACTCCGAAAACGAAACGTTGATCACTTTTGAGCAAAAGGCTGCACACACGCAATTCAAGTTGCTCTGATTGTCATTTAGAGTTACATTATAGGATTATTCAACAACAAGTCAAAATGTGCTCGTGAAAGGCAGAAAACAACACTTTGATAGTTTGATATAACTTGAGAACGAATGCAAAAAACAGTCCACTCTAAGAACAGGCCGCTTGGACACTTTCAGAACAGCTCTGTTAATGACTGAAAACAGCTCTCGAAGAGATTGTCAAAAGAGACTCTGAAAACGAAACGTTGATCACTTTTGAGCAAAAGGCTGCACACACGCAATTCAAGTTGCTCTGATTGTCATTTAGAGTTACATTATAGGATTATTCAACAACAAGTCAAAATGTGCTCGTGAAAGGCAGAAAACAACACTTTGATAGTTTGATATAACTTGAGAACGAATGCAAAAAACAGTCCACTCTAAGAACAGGCCGCTTGGACACTTTCAGAACAGCTCTGTTAATGACTGAAAACAGCTCTCGAAGAGATTGTCAAAAGAGACTCCGAAAACGAAACGTTGATCACTTTTGAGCAAAAGGCTGCACACACGCAATTCAAGTTGCTCTGATTGTCATTTAGAGTTACATTATAGGATTATTCAACAACAAGTCAAAATGTGCTCGTGAAAGGCAGAAAACAACACTTTGATAGTTTGATATAACTTGAGAACGAATGCAAAAAACAGTCCACTCTAAGAACAGGCCGCTTGGACACTTTCAGAACAGCTCTGTTAATGACTGAAAACAGCTCTCGAAGAGATTGTCAAAAGAGACTCCGAAAACGAAACGTTGATCACTTTTGAGCAAAAGGCTGCACACACGCAATTCAAGTTGCTCTGATTGTCACTTAGAGTTACATTATAGGATTATTCAACAACAAGTCAAAATGTGCTCGTGAAAGGCAGAAAACAACACTTTGATAGTTTGATATAACTTGGGAACGAATGCAAAAAACAGTCCACTCTCAGAACAGGCCGCTTGGACACTTTCAGAACAGCTCTGTTAATGACTGAAAACAGCTCTCGAAGAGATTGTCAAAAGAGACTCCGAAAACGAAACGTTGATCACTTTTGAGCAAAAGGCTGCACACACGCAATTCAAGTTGCTCTGATTGTCATTTAGAGTTACATTATAGGATTATTCAACAACAAGTCAAAATGTGCTCGTTAAAGGCAGAAAACAACACTTTGATAGTTTGATATAACTTGAGAACGAATGCAAAAAACAGTCCACTCTAAGAACAGGCCGCTTGGACACTTTCAGAACAGCTCTGTTAATGACTGAAAACAGCTCTCGAAGAGATTGTCAAAAGAGACTCTGAAAACGAAACGTTGATCACTTTTGAGCAAAAGGCTGCACACACGCAATTCAAGTTGCTCTGATTGTCATTTAGAGTTACATTATAGGATTATTCAACAACAAGTCAAAATGTGCTCGTGAAAGGCAGAAAACAACACTTTGATAGTTTGATATAACTTGAGAACGAATGCAAAAAACAGTCCACTCTAAGAACAGGCCGCTTGGACACTTTCAGAACAGCTCTGTTAATGACTGAAAACAGCTCTCGAAGAGATTGTCAAAAGAGACTCCGAAAACGAAACGTTGATCACTTTTGAGCAAAAGGCTGCACACACGCAATTCAAGTTGCTCTGATTGTCATTTAGAGTTACATTATAGGATTATTCAACAACAAGTCAAAATGTGCTCGTGAAAGGCAGAAAACAACACTTTGATAGTTTGATATAACTTGGGAACGAATGCAAAAAACAGTCCACTCTCAGAACAGGCCGCTTGGACACTTTCAGAACAGCTCTGTTAATGACTGAAAACAGCTCTCGAAGAGATTGTCAAAAGAGACTCCGAAAACGAAACGTTGATCACTTTTGAGCAAAAGGCTGCACACACGCAATTCAAGTTGCTCTGATTGTCATTTAGAGTTACATTATAGGATTATTCAACAACAAGTCAAAATGTGCTCGTGAAAGGCAGAAAACAACACTTTGATAGTTTGATATAACTTGAGAACGAATGCAAAAAACAGTCCACTCTAAGAACAGGCCGCTTGGACACTTTCAGAACAGCTCTGTTAATGACTGAAAACAGCTCTCGAAGAGATTGTCAAAAGAGACTCTGAAAACGAAACGTTGATCACTTTTGAGCAAAAGGCTGCACACACGCAATTCAAGTTGCTCTGATTGTCATTTAGAGTTACATTATAGGATTATTCAACAACAAGTCAAAATGTGCTCGTGAAAGGCAGAAAACAACACTTTGATAGTTTGATATAACTTGAGAACGAATGCAAAAAACAGTCCACTCTAAGAACAGGCCGCTTGGACACTTTCAGAACAGCTCTGTTAATGACTGAAAACAGCTCTCGAAGAGATTGTCAAAAGAGACTCCGAAAACGAAACGTTGATCACTTTTGAGCAAAAGGCTGCACACACGCAATTCAAGTTGCTCTGATTGTCATTTAGAGTTACATTATAGGATTATTCAACAACAAGTCAAAATGTGCTCGTGAAAGGCAGAAAACAACACTTTGATAGTTTGATATAACTTGGGAACGAATGCAAAAAACAGTCCACTCTCAGAACAGGCCGCTTGGACACTTTCAGAACAGCTCTGTTAATGACTGAAAACAGCTCTCGAAGAGATTGTCAAAAGAGACTCCGAAAACGAAACGTTGATCACTTTTGAGCAAAAGGCTGCACACACGCAATTCAAGTTGCTCTGATTGTCATTTAGAGTTACATTATAGGATTATTCAACAACAAGTCAAAATGTGCTCGTGAAAGGCAGAAAACAACACTTTGATAGTTTGATATAACTTGAGAACGAATGCAAAAAACAGTCCACTCTCAGAACAGGCCGCTTGGACACTTTCAGAACAGCTCTGTTAATGACTGAAAACAGCTCTCGAAGAGATTGTCAAAAGAGACTCCGAAAACGAAACGTTGATCACTTTTGAGCAAAAGGCTGCACACACGCAATTCAAGTTGCTCTGATTGTCATTTAGAGTTACATTATAGGATTATTCAACAACAAGTCAAAATGTGCTCGTGAAAGGCAGAAAACAACACTTTGATAGTTTGATATAACTTGAGAACTAATGCAAAAAACAGTCCACTCTCAGAACAGGCCGCTTGGACAGTTTCAGAACAGCTCTGTTAATGACTGAAAACAGCTCTCGAAGAGATTGTCAATAGAGACTCCGAAAACGAAACGTTGATCACTTTTGAGCAAAAGGCTGCACACACGCAATTCAAGTTGCTCTGATTGTAATTTAGAGTTACATTATAGGATTATTCAACAACAAGTCAAAATGTGCTCGTGAAAGGCAGAAAACAACACTTTGATAGTTTGATATAACTTGAGAACGAATGCAAAAAACAGTCCACTCTAAGAACAGGCCGCTTGGACACTTTCAGAACAGCTCTGTTAATGACTGAAAACAGCTCTCGAAGAGATTGTCAAAAGAGACTCTGAAAACGAAACGTTGATTACTTTTGAGCAAAAGGCTGCACACACGCAATTCAAGTTGCTCTGATTGTCATTTAGAGTAACATTATAGGATTATTCAACAACAAGTCAAAATGTGCTCGTGAAAGGCAGAAAACAACACTTTGATAGTTTGATATAACTTGAGAACGAATGCAAAAAACAGTCCACTCTAAGAACAGGCCGCTTGGACACTTTCAGAACAGCTCTGTTAATGACTGAAAACAGCTCTCGAAGAGATTGTCAAAAGAGACTCTGAAAACGAAACGTTGATCACTTTTGAGCAAAAGGCTGCACACACGCAATTCAAGTTGCTCTGATTGTCATTTAGAGTTACATTATAGGATTATTCAACAACAAGTCAAAATGTGCTCGTGAAAGGCAGAAAACAACACTTTGATAGTTTGATATAACTTGAGAACGAATGCAAAAAACAGTCCACTCTAAGAACAGGCCGCTTGGACACTTTCAGAACAGCTCTGTTAATGACTGAAAACAGCTCTCGAAGAGATTGTCAAAAGAGACTCCGAAAACGAAACGTTGATCACTTTTGAGCAAAAGGCTGCACACACGCAATTCAAGTTGCTCTGATTGTCATTTAGAGTTACATTATAGGATTATTCAACAACAAGTCAAAATGTGCTCGTGAAAGGCAGAAAACAACACTTTGATAGTTTGATATAACTTGAGAACGAATGCAAAAAACAGTCCACTCTAAGAACAGGCCGCTTGGACACTTTCAGAACAGCTCTGTTAATGACTGAAAACAGCTCTCGAAGAGATTGTCAAAAGAGACTCTGAAAACGAAACGTTGATCACTTTTGAGCAAAAGGCTGCACACACGCAATTCAAGTTGCTCTGATTGTCATTTAGAGTTACATTATAGGATTATTCAACAACAAGTCAAAATGTGCTCGTGAAAGGCAGAAAACAACACTTTGATAGTTTGATATAACTTGAGAACGAATGCAAAAAACAGTCCACTCTAAGAACAGGCCGCTTGGACACTTTCAGAACAGCTCTGTTAATGACTGAAAACAGCTCTCGAAGAGATTGTCAAAAGAGACTCCGAAAACGAAACGTTGATCACTTTTGAGCAAAAGGCTGCACACACGCAATTCAAGTTGCTCTGATTGTCATTTAGAGTTACATTATAGGATTATTCAACAACAAGTCAAAATGTGCTCGTGAAAGGCAGAAAACAACACTTTGATAGTTTGATATAACTTGAGAACGAATGCAAAAAACAGTCCACTCTCAGAACAGGCCGCTTGGACACTTTCAGAACAGCTCTGTTAATGACTGAAAACAGCTCTCGAAGAGATTGTCAAAAGAGACTCCGAAAACGAAACGTTGATCACTTTTGAGCAAAAGGCTGCACACACGCAATTCAAGTTGCTCTGATTGTCATTTAGAGTTACATTATAGGATTATTCAACAAGTCAGAATGTGCTCGTGAAAGGCAGAAAACAACACTTTGATAGTTTGATATAACTTGAGAACGAATGCAAAAAACAGTCCACTCTCAGAACAGGCCGCTTGGACAGTATCAGAACAGCTCTGTTAATGACTGAAAACAGCTCTCGAAGAGATTGTCAAAAGAGACTCCGAAAACGAAACGTTGATCACTTTTGAGCAAAAGGCTGCACACACGCAATTCAAGTTGCTCTGATTGTCATTTAGAGTTACATTATAGGATTATTCAACAACAAGTCAAAATGTGCTCGTGAAAGGCAGAAAACAACACTTTGATAGTTTGATATAACTTGAGAACGAATGCAAAAAACAGTCCACTCTCAGAACAGGCCGCTTGGACACTTTCAGAACAGCTCTGTTAATGACTGAAAACAGCTCTCGAAGAGATTGTCAAAAGAGACTCCGAAAACGAAACGTTGATCACTTTTGAGCAAAAGGCTGCACACACGCAATTCAAGTTGCTCTGATTGTCATTTAGAGTTACATTATAGGATTATTCAACAACAAGTCAAAATGTGCTCGTGAAAGGCAGAAAACAACACTTTGATAGTTTGATATAACTTGAGAACGAATGCAAAAAACAGTCCACTCTCAGAACAGGCCGCTTGGACAGTTTCAGAACAGCTCTGTTAATGACTGAAAACAGCTCTCGAAGAGATTGTCAAAAGAGACTCCGAAAACGAAACGTTGATCACTTTTGAGCAAAAGGCTGCACACACGCAATTCAAGTTGCTCTGATTGTCATTTAGAGTTACATTATAGGATTATTCAACAACAAGTCAAAATGTGCTCGTGAAAGGCAGAAAACAACACTTTGATAGTTTGATATAACTTGAGAACGAATGCAAAAAACAGTCCACTCTAAGAACAGGCCGCTTGGACACTTTCAGAACAGCTCTGTTAATGACTGAAAACAGCTCTCGAAGAGATTGTCAAAAGAGACTCTGAAAACGAAACGTTGATTACTTTTGAGCAAAAGGCTGCACACACGCAATTCAAGTTGCTCTGATTGTCATTTAGAGTAACATTATAGGATTATTCAACAACAAGTCAAAATGTGCTCGTGAAAGGCAGAAAACAACACTTTGATAGTTTGATATAACTTGAGAACGAATGCAAAAAACAGTCCACTCTAAGAACAGGCCGCTTGGACACTTTCAGAACAGCTCTGTTAATGACTGAAAACAGCTCTCGAAGAGATTGTCAAAAGAGACTCTGAAAACGAAACGTTGATCACTTTTGAGCAAAAGGCTGCACACACGCAATTCAAGTTGCTCTGATTGTCATTTAGAGTTACATTATAGGATTATTCAACAACAAGTCAAAATGTGCTCGTGAAAGGCAGAAAACAACACTTTGATAGTTTGATATAACTTGAGAACGAATGCAAAAAACAGTCCACTCTAAGAACAGGCCGCTTGGACACTTTCAGAACAGCTCTGTTAATGACTGAAAACAGCTCTCGAAGAGATTGTCAAAAGAGACTCCGAAAACGAAACGTTGATCACTTTTGAGCAAAAGGCTGCACACACGCAATTCAAGTTGCTCTGATTGTCATTTAGAGTTACATTATAGGATTATTCAACAACAAGTCAAAATGTGCTCGTGAAAGGCAGAAAACAACACTTTGATAGTTTGATATAACTTGAGAACGAATGCAAAAAACAGTCCACTCTCAGAACAGGCCGCTTGGACAGTTTCAGAACAGCTCTGTTAATGACTGAAAACAGCTCTCGAAGAGATTGTCAAAAGAGACTCCGAAAACGAAACGTTGATCACTTTTGAGCAAAAGGCTGCACACACGCAATTCAAGTTGCTCTGATTGTCATTTAGAGTTACATTATAGGATTATTCAACAACAAGTCAAAATGTGCTCGTGAAAGGCAGAAAACAACACTTTGATAGTTTGATATAACTTGAGAACGAATGCAAAAAACAGTCCACTCTAAGAACAGGCCGCTTGGACACTTTCAGAACAGCTCTGTTAATGACTGAAAACAGCTCTCGAAGAGATTGTCAAAAGAGACTCCGAAAACGAAACGTTGATTACTTTTGAGCAAAAGGCTGCACACACGCAATTCAAGTTGCTCTGATTGTCATTTAGAGTAACATTATAGGATTATTCAACAACAAGTCAAAATGTGCTCGTGAAAGGCAGAAAACAACACTTTGATAGTTTGATATAACTTGAGAACGAATGCAAAAAACAGTCCACTCTAAGAACAGGCCGCTTGGACACTTTCAGAACAGCTCTGTTAATGACTGAAAACAGCTCTCGAAGAGATTGTCAAAAGAGACTCCGAAAACGAAACGTTGATCACTTTTGAGCAAAAGGCTGCACACACGCAATTCAAGTTGCTCTGATTGTCATTTAGAGTTACATTATAGGATTATTCAACAACAAGTCAAAATGTGCTCGTGAAAGGCAGAAAACAACACTTTGATAGTTTGATATAACTTGAGAACGAATGCAAAAAACAGTCCACTCTCAGAACAGGCCGCTTGGACACTTTCAGAACAGCTCTGTTAATGACTGAAAACAGCTCTCGAAGAGATTGTCAAAAGAGACTCCGAAAACGAAACGTTGATCACTTTTGAGCAAAAGGCTGCACACACGCAATTCAAGTTGCTCTGATTGTCATTTAGAGTTACATTATAGGATTATTCAACAAGTCAGAATGTGCTCGTGAAAGGCAGAAAACAACACTTTGATAGTTTGATATAACTTGAGAACGAATGCAAAAAACAGTCCACTCTCAGAACAGGCCGCTTGGACAGTATCAGAACAGCTCTGTTAATGACTGAAAACAGCTCTCGAAGAGATTGTCAAAAGAGACTCCGAAAACGAAACGTTGATCACTTTTGAGCAAAAGGCTGCACACACGCAATTCAAGTTGCTCTGATTGTCATTTAGAGTTACATTATAGGATTATTCAACAACAAGTCAAAATGTGCTCGTGAAAGGCAGAAAACAACACTTTGATAGTTTGATATAACTTGAGAACGAATGCAAAAAACAGTCCACTCTCAGAACAGGCCGCTTGGACACTTTCAGAACAGCTCTGTTAATGACTGAAAACAGCTCTCGAAGAGATTGTCAAAAGAGACTCCGAAAACGAAACGTTGATCACTTTTGAGCAAAAGGCTGCACACACGCAATTCAAGTTGCTCTGATTGTCATTTAGAGTTACATTATAGGATTATTCAACAACAAGTCAAAATGTGCTCGTGAAAGGCAGAAAACAACACTTTGATAGTTTGATATAACTTGAGAACGAATGCAAAAAACAGTCCACTCTCAGAACAGGCCGCTTGGACAGTTTCAGAACAGCTCTGTTAATGACTGAAAACAGCTCTCGAAGAGATTGTCAAAAGAGACTCCGAAAACGAAACGTTGATCACTTTTGAGCAAAAGGCTGCACACACGCAATTCAAGTTGCTCTGATTGTCATTTAGAGTTACATTATAGGATTATTCAACAACAAGTCAAAATGTGCTCGTGAAAGGCAGAAAACAACACTTTGATAGTTTGATATAACTTGAGAACGAATGCAAAAAACAGTCCACTCTAAGAACAGGCCGCTTGGACACTTTCAGAACAGCTCTGTTAATGACTGAAAACAGCTCTCGAAGAGATTGTCAAAAGAGACTCTGAAAACGAAACGTTGATTACTTTTGAGCAAAAGGCTGCACACACGCAATTCAAGTTGCTCTGATTGTCATTTAGAGTAACATTATAGGATTATTCAACAACAAGTCAAAATGTGCTCGTGAAAGGCAGAAAACAACACTTTGATAGTTTGATATAACTTGAGAACGAATGCAAAAAACAGTCCACTCTAAGAACAGGCCGCTTGGACACTTTCAGAACAGCTCTGTTAATGACTGAAAACAGCTCTCGAAGAGATTGTCAAAAGAGACTCCGAAAACGAAACGTTGATCACTTTTGAGCAAAAGGCTGCACACACGCAATTCAAGTTGCTCTGATTGTCATTTAGAGTTACATTATAGGATTATTCAACAACAAGTCAAAATGTGCTCGTGAAAGGCAGAAAACAACACTTTGATAGTTTGATATAACTTGAGAACGAATGCAAAAAACAGTCCACTCTAAGAACAGGCCGCTTGGACACTTTCAGAACAGCTCTGTTAATGACTGAAAACAGCTCTCGAAGAGATTGTCAAAAGAGACTCTGAAAACGAAACGTTGATCACTTTTGAGCAAAAGGCTGCACACACGCAATTCAAGTTGCTCTGATTGTCATTTAGAGTTACATTATAGGATTATTCAACAACAAGTCAAAATGTGCTCGTGAAAGGCAGAAAACAACACTTTGATAGTTTGATATAACTTGAGAACGAATGCAAAAAACAGTCCACTCTCAGAACAGGCCGCTTGGACAGTATCAGAACAGCTCTGTTAATGACTGAAAACAGCTCTCGAAGAGATTGTCAAAAGAGACTCCGAAAACGAAACGTTGATCACTTTTGAGCAAAAGGCTGCACACACGCAATTCAAGTTGCTCTGATTGTCATTTAGAGTTACATTATAGGATTATTCAACAACAAGTCAAAATGTGCTCGTGAAAGGCAGAAAACAACACTTTGATAGTTTGATATAACTTGAGAACGAATGCAAAAAACAGTCCACTCTAAGAACAGGCCGCTTGGACACTTTCAGAACAGCTCTGTTAATGACTGAAAACAGCTCTCGAAGAGATTGTCAAAAGAGACTCTGAAAACGAAACGTTGATCACTTTTGAGCAAAAGGCTGCACACACGCAATTCAAGTTGCTCTGATTGTCATTTAGAGTTACATTATAGGATTATTCAACAACAAGTCAAAATGTGCTCGTGAAAGGCAGAAAACAACACTTTGATAGTTTGATATAACTTGAGAACGAATGCAAAAAACAGTCCACTCTAAGAACAGGCCGCTTGGACACTTTCAGAACAGCTCTGTTAATGACTGAAAACAGCTCTCGAAGAGATTGTCAAAAGAGACTCCGAAAACGAAACGTTGATCACTTTTGAGCAAAAGGCTGCACACACGCAATTCAAGTTGCTCTGATTGTCATTTAGAGTTACATTATAGGATTATTCAACAACAAGTCAAAATGTGCTCGTGAAAGGCAGAAAACAACACTTTGATAGTTTGATATAACTTGAGAACGAATGCAAAAAACAGTCCACTCTAAGAACAGGCCGCTTGGACACTTTCAGAACAGCTCTGTTAATGACTGAAAACAGCTCTCGAAGAGATTGTCAAAAGAGACTCTGAAAACGAAACGTTGATCACTTTTGAGCAAAAGGCTGCACACACGCAATTCAAGTTGCTCTGATTGTCATTTAGAGTTACATTATAGGATTATTCAACAACAAGTCAAAATGTGCTCGTGAAAGGCAGAAAACAACACTTTGATAGTTTGATATAACTTGAGAACGAATGCAAAAAACAGTCCACTCTCAGAACAGGCCGCTTGGACAGTATCAGAACAGCTCTGTTAATGACTGAAAACAGCTCTCGAAGAGATTGTCAAAAGAGACTCCGAAAACGAAACGTTGATCACTTTTGAGCAAAAGGCTGCACACACGCAATTCAAGTTGCTCTGATTGTCATTTAGAGTTACATTATAGGATTATTCAACAACAAGTCAAAATGTGCTCGTGAAAGGCAGAAAACAACACTTTGATAGTTTGATATAACTTGAGAACGAATGCAAAAAACAGTCCACTCTAAGAACAGGCCGCTTGGACACTTTCAGAACAGCTCTGTTAATGACTGAAAACAGCTCTCGAAGAGATTGTCAAAAGAGACTCTGAAAACGAAACGTTGATCACTTTTGAGCAAAAGGCTGCACACACGCAATTCAAGTTGCTCTGATTGTCATTTAGAGTTACATTATAGGATTATTCAACAACAAGTCAAAATGTGCTCGTGAAAGGCAGAAAACAACACTTTGATAGTTTGATATAACTTGAGAACGAATGCAAAAAACAGTCCACTCTAAGAACAGGCCGCTTGGACACTTTCAGAACAGCTCTGTTAATGACTGAAAACAGCTCTCGAAGAGATTGTCAAAAGAGACTCCGAAAACGAAACGTTGATCACTTTTGAGCAAAAGGCTGCACACACGCAATTCAAGTTGCTCTGATTGTCATTTAGAGTTACATTATAGGATTATTCAACAACAAGTCAAAATGTGCTCGTGAAAGGCAGAAAACAACACTTTGATAGTTTGATATAACTTGAGAACGAATGCAAAAAACAGTCCACTCTAAGAACAGGCCGCTTGGACACTTTCAGAACAGCTCTGTTAATGACTGAAAACAGCTCTCGAAGAGATTGTCAAAAGAGACTCCGAAAACGAAACGTTGATCACTTTTGAGCAAAAGGCTGCACACACGCAATTCAAGTTGCTCTGATTGTCATTTAGAGTTACATTATAGGATTATTCAACAACAAGTCAAAATGTGCTCATGAAAGGCAGAAAACAACACTTTGATAGTTTGATATAACTTGGGAACGAATGCAAAAAACAGTCCACTCTCAGAACAGGCCGCTTGGACACTTTCAGAACAGCTCTGTTAATGACTGAAAACAGCTCTCGAAGAGATTGTCAAAAGAGACTCCGAAAACGAAACGTTGATCACTTTTGAGCAAAAGGCTGCACACACGCAATTCAAGTTGCTCTGATTGTCATTTAGAGTTACATTATAGGATTATTCAACAACAAGTCAAAATGTGCTCGTGAAAGGCAGAAAACAACACTTTGATAGTTTGATATAACTTGAGAACGAATGCAAAAAACAGTCCACTCTAAGAACAGGCCGCTTGGACACTTTCAGAACAGCTCTGTTAATGACTGAAAACAGCTCTCGAAGAGATTGTCAAAAGAGACTCTGAAAACGAAACGTTGATCACTTTTGAGCAAAAGGCTGCACACACGCAATTCAAGTTGCTCTGATTGTCATTTAGAGTTACATTATAGGATTATTCAACAACAAGTCAAAATGTGCTCGTGAAAGGCAGAAAACAACACTTTGATAGTTTGATATAACTTGAGAACGAATGCAAAAAACAGTCCACTCTAAGAACAGGCCGCTTGGACACTTTCAGAACAGCTCTGTTAATGACTGAAAACAGCGCTCGAAGAGATTGTCAAAAGAGACTCCGAAAACGAAACGTTGATCACTTTTGAGCAAAAGGCTGCACACACGCAATTCAAGTTGCTCTGATTGTCATTTAGAGTTACATTATAGGATTATTCAACAACAAGTCAAAATGTGCTCGTGAAAGGCAGAAAACAACACTTTGATAGTTTGATATAACTTGGGAACGAATGCAAAAAACAGTCCACTCTCAGAACAGGCCGCTTGGACACTTTCAGAACAGCTCTGTTAATGACTGAAAACAGCTCTCGAAGAGATTGTCAAAAGAGACTCCGAAAACGAAACGTTGATCACTTTTGAGCAAAAGGCTGCACACACGCAATTCAAGTTGCTCTGATTGTCATTTAGAGTAACATTATAGGATTATTCAACAACAAGTCAAAATGTGCTCGTGAAAGGCAGAAAACAACACTTTGATAGTTTGATATAACTTGAGAACGAATGCAAAAAACAGTCCACTCTAAGAACAGGCCGCTTGGACACTTTCAGAACAGCTCTGTTAATGACTGAAAACAGCTCTCGAAGAGATTGTCAAAAGAGACTCTGAAAACGAAACGTTGATCACTTTTGAGCAAAAGGCTGCACACACGCAATTCAAGTTGCTCTGATTGTCATTTAGAGTTACATTATAGGATTATTCAACAACAAGTCAAAATGTGCTCGTGAAAGGCAGAAAACAACACTTTGATAGTTTGATATAACTTGAGAACGAATGCAAAAAACAGTCCACTCTAAGAACAGGCCGCTTGGACACTTTCAGAACAGCTCTGTTAATGACTGAAAACAGCTCTCGAAGAGATTGTCAAAAGAGACTCCGAAAACGAAACGTTGATCACTTTTGAGCAAAAGGCTGCACACACGCAATTCAAGTTGCTCTGATTGTCATTTAGAGTTACATTATAGGATTATTCAACAACAAGTCAAAATGTGCTCGTGAAAGGCAGAAAACAACACTTTGATAGTTTGATATAACTTGAGAACGAATGCAAAAAACAGTCCACTCTAAGAACAGGCCGCTTGGACACTTTCAGAACAGCTCTGTTAATGACTGAAAACAGCTCTCGAAGAGATTGTCAAAAGAGACTCTGAAAACGAAACGTTGATCACTTTTGAGCAAAAGGCTGCACACACGCAATTCAAGTTGCTCTGATTGTCATTTAGAGTTACATTATAGGATTATTCAACAACAAGTCAAAATGTGCTCGTGAAAGGCAGAAAACAACACTTTGATAGTTTGATATAACTTGAGAACGAATGCAAAAAACAGTCCACTCTCAGAACAGGCCGCTTGGACAGTATCAGAACAGCTCTGTTAATGACTGAAAACAGCTCTCGAAGAGATTGTCAAAAGAGACTCCGAAAACGAAACGTTGATCACTTTTGAGCAAAAGGCTGCACACACGCAATTCAAGTTGCTCTGATTGTCATTTAGAGTTACATTATAGGATTATTCAACAACAAGTCAAAATGTGCTCGTGAAAGGCAGAAAACAACACTTTGATAGTTTGATATAACTTGAGAACGAATGCAAAAAACAGTCCACTCTAAGAACAGGCCGCTTGGACACTTTCAGAACAGCTCTGTTAATGACTGAAAACAGCTCTCGAAGAGATTGTCAAAAGAGACTCTGAAAACGAAACGTTGATCACTTTTGAGCAAAAGGCTGCACACACGCAATTCAAGTTGCTCTGATTGTCATTTAGAGTTACATTATAGGATTATTCAACAACAAGTCAAAATGTGCTCGTGAAAGGCAGAAAACAACACTTTGATAGTTTGATATAACTTGAGAACGAATGCAAAAAACAGTCCACTCTAAGAACAGGCCGCTTGGACACTTTCAGAACAGCTCTGTTAATGACTGAAAACAGCTCTCGAAGAGATTGTCAAAAGAGACTCCGAAAACGAAACGTTGATCACTTTTGAGCAAAAGGCTGCACACACGCAATTCAAGTTGCTCTGATTGTCATTTAGAGTTACATTATAGGATTATTCAACAACAAGTCAAAATGTGCTCGTGAAAGGCAGAAAACAACACTTTGATAGTTTGATATAACTTGAGAACGAATGCAAAAAACAGTCCACTCTAAGAACAGGCCGCTTGGACACTTTCAGAACAGCTCTGTTAATGACTGAAAACAGCTCTCGAAGAGATTGTCAAAAGAGACTCCGAAAACGAAACGTTGATCACTTTTGAGCAAAAGGCTGCACACACGCAATTCAAGTTGCTCTGATTGTCATTTAGAGTTACATTATAGGATTATTCAACAACAAGTCAAAATGTGCTCATGAAAGGCAGAAAACAACACTTTGATAGTTTGATATAACTTGGGAACGAATGCAAAAAACAGTCCACTCTCAGAACAGGCCGCTTGGACACTTTCAGAACAGCTCTGTTAATGACTGAAAACAGCTCTCGAAGAGATTGTCAAAAGAGACTCCGAAAACGAAACGTTGATCACTTTTGAGCAAAAGGCTGCACACACGCAATTCAAGTTGCTCTGATTGTCATTTAGAGTTACATTATAGGATTATTCAACAACAAGTCAAAATGTGCTCGTGAAAGGCAGAAAACAACACTTTGATAGTTTGATATAACTTGAGAACGAATGCAAAAAACAGTCCACTCTAAGAACAGGCCGCTTGGACACTTTCAGAACAGCTCTGTTAATGACTGAAAACAGCTCTCGAAGAGATTGTCAAAAGAGACTCTGAAAACGAAACGTTGATCACTTTTGAGCAAAAGGCTGCACACACGCAATTCAAGTTGCTCTGATTGTCATTTAGAGTTACATTATAGGATTATTCAACAACAAGTCAAAATGTGCTCGTGAAAGGCAGAAAACAACACTTTGATAGTTTGATATAACTTGAGAACGAATGCAAAAAACAGTCCACTCTAAGAACAGGCCGCTTGGACACTTTCAGAACAGCTCTGTTAATGACTGAAAACAGCGCTCGAAGAGATTGTCAAAAGAGACTCCGAAAACGAAACGTTGATCACTTTTGAGCAAAAGGCTGCACACACGCAATTCAAGTTGCTCTGATTGTCATTTAGAGTTACATTATAGGATTATTCAACAACAAGTCAAAATGTGCTCGTGAAAGGCAGAAAACAACACTTTGATAGTTTGATATAACTTGGGAACGAATGCAAAAAACAGTCCACTCTCAGAACAGGCCGCTTGGACACTTTCAGAACAGCTCTGTTAATGACTGAAAACAGCTCTCGAAGAGATTGTCAAAAGAGACTCCGAAAACGAAACGTTGATCACTTTTGAGCAAAAGGCTGCACACACGCAATTCAAGTTGCTCTGATTGTCATTTAGAGTTACATTATAGGATTATTCAACAACAAGTCAAAATGTGCTCGTGAAAGGCAGAAAACAACACTTTGATAGTTTGATATAACTTGAGAACGAATGCAAAAAACAGTCCACTCTAAGAACAGGCCGCTTGGACACTTTCAGAACAGCTCTGTTAATGACTGAAAACAGCTCTCGAAGAGATTGTCAAAAGAGACTCTGAAAACGAAACGTTGATCACTTTTGAGCAAAAGGCTGCACACACGCAATTCAAGTTGCTCTGATTGTCATTTAGAGTTACATTATAGGATTATTCAACAACAAGTCAAAATGTGCTCGTGAAAGGCAGAAAACAACACTTTGATAGTTTGATATAACTTGAGAACGAATGCAAAAAACAGTCCACTCTCAGAACAGGCCGCTTGGACACTTTCAGAACAGCTCTGTTAATGACTGAAAACAGCTCTCGAAGAGATTGTCAAAAGAGACTCCGAAAACGAAACGTTGATCACTTTTGAGCAAAAGGCTGCACACACGCAATTCAAGTTGCTCTGATTGTCATTTAGAGTTACATTATAGGATTATTCAACAACAAGTCAAAATGTGCTCGTGAAAGGCAGAAAACAACACTTTGATAGTTTGATATAACTTGAGAACTAATGCAAAAAACAGTCCACTCTCAGAACAGGCCGCTTGGACAGTTTCAGAACAGCTCTGTTAATGACTGAAAACAGCTCTCGAAGAGATTGTCAAAAGAGACTCCGAAAACGAAACGTTGATCACTTTTGAGCAAAAGGCTGCACACACGCAATTCAAGTTGCTCTGATTGTCATTTAGAGTTACATTATAGGATTATTCAACAACAAGTCAAAATGTGCTCGTGAAAGGCAGAAAACAACACTTTGATAGTTTGATATAACTTGAGAACGAATGCAAAAAACAGTCCACTCTAAGAACAGGCCGCTTGGACACTTTCAGAACAGCTCTGTTAATGACTGAAAACAGCTCTCGAAGAGATTGTCAAAAGAGACTCTGAAAACGAAACGTTGATTACTTTTGAGCAAAAGGCTGTACACACGCAATTCAAGTTGCTCTGATTGTCATTTAGAGTTACATTATAGGATTATTCAACAACAAGTCAAAATGTGCTCGTGAAAGGCAGAAAACAACACTTTGATAGTTTGATATAACTTGAGAACGAATGCAAAAAACAGTCCACTCTCAGAACAGGCCGCTTGGACACTTTCAGAACAGCTCTGTTAATGACTGAAAACAGCTCTCGAAGAGATTGTCAAAAGAGACTCCGAAAACGAAACGTTGATCACTTTTGAGCAAAAGGCTGCACACACGCAATTCAAGTTGCTCTGATTGTCATTTAGAGTTACATTATAGGATTATTCAACAACAAGTCAAAATGTGCTCGTGAAAGGCAGAAAACAACACTTTGATAGTTTGATATAACTTGAGAACGAATGCAAAAAACAGTCCACTCTAAGAACAGGCCGCTTGGACACTTTCAGAACAGCTCTGTTAATGACTGAAAACAGCTCTCGAAGAGATTGTCAAAAGAGACTCTGAAAACGAAACGTTGATTACTTTTGAGCAAAAGGCTGTACACACGCAATTCAAGTTGCTCTGATTGTCATTTAGAGTTACATTATAGGATTATTCAACAACAAGTCAAAATGTGCTCGTGAAAGGCAGAAAACAACACTTTGATAGTTTGATATAACTTGAGAACGAATGCAAAAAACAGTCCACTCTCAGAACAGGCCGCTTGGACACTTTCAGAACAGCTCTGTTAATGACTGAAAACAGCTCTCGAAGAGATTGTCAAAAGAGACTCCGAAAACGAAACGTTGATCACTTTTGAGCAAAAGGCTGCACACACGCAATTCAAGTTGCTCTGATTGTCATTTAGAGTTACATTATAGGATTATTCAACAACAAGTCAAAATGTGCTCGTGAAAGGCAGAAAACAACACTTTGATAGTTTGATATAACTTGAGAACGAATGCAAAAAACAGTCCACTCTCAGAACAGGCCGCTTGGACAGTATCAGAACAGCTCTGTTAATGACTGAAAACAGCTCTCGAAGAGATTGTCAAAAGAGACTCCGAAAACGAAACGTTGATCACTTTTGAGCAAAAGGCTGCACACACGCAATTCAAGTTGCTCTGATTGTCATTTAGAGTTACATTATAGGATTATTCAACAACAAGTCAAAATGTGCTCGTGAAAGGCAGAAAACAACACTTTGATAGTTTGATATAACTTGAGAACGAATGCAAAAAACAGTCCACTCTCAGAACAGGCCGCTTGGACACTTTCAGAACAGCTCTGTTAATGACTGAAAACAGCTCTCGAAGAGATTGTCAAAAGAGACTCCGAAAACGAAACGTTGATCACTTTTGAGCAAAAGGCTGCACACACGCAATTCAAGTTGCTCTGATTGTCATTTAGAGTTACATTATAGGATTATTCAACAACAAGTCAAAATGTGCTCGTGAAAGGCAGAAAACAACACTTTGATAGTTTGATATAACTTGAGAACGAATGCAAAAAACAGTCCACTCTCAGAACAGGCCGCTTGGACAGTTTCAGAACAGCTCTGTTAATGACTGAAAACAGCTCTCGAAGAGATTGTCAAAAGAGACTCCGAAAACGAAACGTTGATCACTTTTGAGCAAAAGGCTGCACACACGCAATTCAAGTTGCTCTGATTGTCATTTAGAGTTACATTATAGGATTATTCAACAACAAGTCAAAATGTGCTCGTGAAAGGCAGAAAACAACACTTTGATAGTTTGATATAACTTGAGAACGAATGCAAAAAACAGTCCACTCTAAGAACAGGCCGCTTGGACACTTTCAGAACAGCTCTGTTAATGACTGAAAACAGCTCTCGAAGAGATTGTCAAAAGAGACTCTGAAAACGAAACGTTGATTACTTTTGAGCAAAAGGCTGCACACACGCAATTCAAGTTGCTCTGATTGTCATTTAGAGTAACATTATAGGATTATTCAACAACAAGTCAAAATGTGCTCGTGAAAGGCAGAAAACAACACTTTGATAGTTTGATATAACTTGAGAACGAATGCAAAAAACAGTCCACTCTAAGAACAGGCCGCTTGGACACTTTCAGAACAGCTCTGTTAATGACTGAAAACAGCTCTCGAAGAGATTGTCAAAAGAGACTCTGAAAACGAAACGTTGATCACTTTTGAGCAAAAGGCTGCACACACGCAATTCAAGTTGCTCTGATTGTCATTTAGAGTTACATTATAGGATTATTCAACAACAAGTCAAAATGTGCTCGTGAAAGGCAGAAAACAACACTTTGATAGTTTGATATAACTTGAGAACGAATGCAAAAAACAGTCCACTCTAAGAACAGGCCGCTTGGACACTTTCAGAACAGCTCTGTTAATGACTGAAAACAGCTCTCGAAGAGATTGTCAAAAGAGACTCCGAAAACGAAACGTTGATCACTTTTGAGCAAAAGGCTGCACACACGCAATTCAAGTTGCTCTGATTGTCATTTAGAGTTACATTATAGGATTATTCAACAACAAGTCAAAATGTGCTCGTGAAAGGCAGAAAACAACACTTTGATAGTTTGATATAACTTGAGAACGAATGCAAAAAACAGTCCACTCTAAGAACAGGCCGCTTGGACACTTTCAGAACAGCTCTGTTAATGACTGAAAACAGCTCTCGAAGAGATTGTCAAAAGAGACTCCGAAAACGAAACGTTGATCACTTTTGAGCAAAAGGCTGCACACACGCAATTCAAGTTGCTCTGATTGTCATTTAGAGTTACATTATAGGATTATTCAACAACAAGTCAAAATGTGCTCGTGAAAGGCAGAAAACAACACTTTGATAGTTTGATATAACTTGGGAACGAATGCAAAAAACAGTCCACTCTCAGAACAGGCCGCTTGGACACTTTCAGAACAGCTCTGTTAATGACTGAAAACAGCTCTCGAAGAGATTGTCAAAAGAGACTCCGAAAACGAAACGTTGATCACTTTTGAGCAAAAGGCTGCACACACGCAATTCAAGTTGCTCTGATTGTCATTTAGAGTTACATTATAGGATTATTCAACAACAAGTCAAAATGTGCTCGTGAAAGGCAGAAAACAACACTTTGATAGTTTGATATAACTTGAGAACGAATGCAAAAAACAGTCCACTCTAAGAACAGGCCGCTTGGACACTTTCAGAACAGCTCTGTTAATGACTGAAAACAGCTCTCGAAGAGATTGTCAAAAGAGACTCTGAAAACGAAACGTTGATCACTTTTGAGCAAAAGGCTGCACACACGCAATTCAAGTTGCTCTGATTGTCATTTAGAGTTACATTATAGGATTATTCAACAACAAGTCAAAATGTGCTCGTGAAAGGCAGAAAACAACACTTTGATAGTTTGATATAACTTGAGAACGAATGCAAAAAACAGTCCACTCTAAGAACAGGCCGCTTGGACACTTTCAGAACAGCTCTGTTAATGACTGAAAACAGCGCTCGAAGAGATTGTCAAAAGAGACTCCGAAAACGAAACGTTGATCACTTTTGAGCAAAAGGCTGCACACACGCAATTCAAGTTGCTCTGATTGTCATTTAGAGTTACATTATAGGATTATTCAACAACAAGTCAAAATGTGCTCGTGAAAGGCAGAAAACAACACTTTGATAGTTTGATATAACTTGGGAACGAATGCAAAAAACAGTCCACTCTCAGAACAGGCCGCTTGGACACTTTCAGAACAGCTCTGTTAATGACTGAAAACAGCTCTCGAAGAGATTGTCAAAAGAGACTCCGAAAACGAAACGTTGATCACTTTTGAGCAAAAGGCTGCACACACGCAATTCAAGTGGCTCTGATTGTCATTTAGAGTTACATTATAGGATTATTCAACAACAAGTCAAAATGTGCTCGTGAAAGGCAGAAAACAACACTTTGATAGTTTGATATAACTTGAGAACGAATGCAAAAAACAGTCCACTCTAAGAACAGGCCGCTTGGACACTTTCAGAACAGCTCTGTTAATGACTGAAAACAGCTCTCGAAGAGATTGTCAAAAGAGACTCTGAAAACGAAACGTTGATCACTTTTGAGCAAAAGGCTGCACACACGCAATTCAAGTTGCTCTGATTGTCATTTAGAGTTACATTATAGGATTATTCAACAACAAGTCAAAATGTGCTCGTGAAAGGCAGAAAACAACACTTTGATAGTTTGATATAACTTGAGAACGAATGCAAAAAACAGTCCACTCTAAGAACAGGCCGCTTGGACACTTTCAGAACAGCTCTGTTAATGACTGAAAACAGCTCTCGAAGAGATTGTCAAAAGAGACTCCGAAAACGAAACGTTGATCACTTTTGAGCAAAAGGCTGCACACACGCAATTCAAGTTGCTCTGATTGTCATTTAGAGTTACATTATAGGATTATTCAACAACAAGTCAAAATGTGCTCGTGAAAGGCAGAAAACAACACTTTGATAGTTTGATATAACTTGAGAACGAATGCAAAAAACAGTCCACTCTAAGAACAGGCCGCTTGGACACTTTCAGAACAGCTCTGTTAATGACTGAAAACAGCTCTCGAAGAGATTGTCAAAAGAGACTCCGAAAACGAAACGTTGATCACTTTTGAGCAAAAGGCTGCACACACGCAATTCAAGTTGCTCTGATTGTCATTTAGAGTTACATTATAGGATTATTCAACAACAAGTCAAAATGTGCTCGTGAAAGGCAGAAAACAACACTTTGATAGTTTGATATAACTTGGGAACGAAGGAAAAAAACAGTCCACTCTCAGAACAGGCCGCTTGGACACTTTCAGAACAGCTCTGTTAATGACTGAAAACAGCTCTCGAAGAGATTGTCAAAAGAGACTCCGAAAACGAAACGTTGATCACTTTTGAGCAAAAGGCTGCACACACGCAATTCAAGTTGCTCTGATTGTCATTTAGAGTTACATTATAGGATTATTCAACAACAAGTCAAAATGTGCTCGTGAAAGGCAGAAAACAACACTTTGATAGTTTGATATAACTTGAGAACGAATGCAAAAAACAGTCCACTCTAAGAACAGGCCGCTTGGACACTTTCAGAACAGCTCTGTTAATGACTGAAAACAGCTCTCGAAGAGATTGTCAAAAGAGACTCTGAAAACGAAACGTTGATCACTTTTGAGCAAAAGGCTGCACACACGCAATTCAAGTTGCTCTGATTGTCATTTAGAGTTACATTATAGGATTATTCAACAACAAGTCAAAATGTGCTCGTGAAAGGCAGAAAACAACACTTTGATAGTTTGATATAACTTGAGAACGAATGCAAAAAACAGTCCACTCTAAGAACAGGCCGCTTGGACACTTTCAGAACAGCTCTGTTAATGACTGAAAACAGCGCTCGAAGAGATTGTCAAAAGAGACTCCGAAAACGAAACGTTGATCACTTTTGAGCAAAAGGCTGCACACACGCAATTCAAGTTGCTCTGATTGTCATTTAGAGTTACATTATAGGATTATTCAACAACAAGTCAAAATGTGCTCGTGAAAGGCAGAAAACAACACTTTGATAGTTTGATATAACTTGGGAACGAATGCAAAAAACAGTCCACTCTCAGAACAGGCCGCTTGGACACTTTCAGAACAGCTCTGTTAATGACTGAAAACAGCTCTCGAAGAGATTGTCAAAAGAGACTCCGAAAACGAAACGTTGATCACTTTTGAGCAAAAGGCTGCACACACGCAATTCAAGTGGCTCTGATTGTCATTTAGAGTTACATTATAGGATTATTCAACAACAAGTCAAAATGTGCTCGTGAAAGGCAGAAAACAACACTTTGATAGTTTGATATAACTTGAGAACGAATGCAAAAAACAGTCCACTCTAAGAACAGGCCGCTTGGACACTTTCAGAACAGCTCTGTTAATGACTGAAAACAGCTCTCGAAGAGATTGTCAAAAGAGACTCTGAAAACGAAACGTTGATCACTTTTGAGCAAAAGGCTGCACACACGCAATTCAAGTTGCTCTGATTGTCATTTAGAGTTACATTATAGGATTATTCAACAACAAGTCAAAATGTGCTCGTGAAAGGCAGAAAACAACACTTTGATAGTTTGATATAACTTGAGAACGAATGCAAAAAACAGTCCACTCTAAGAACAGGCCGCTTGGACACTTTCAGAACAGCTCTGTTAATGACTGAAAACAGCTCTCGAAGAGATTGTCAAAAGAGACTCCGAAAACGAAACGTTGATCACTTTTGAGCAAAAGGCTGCACACACGCAATTCAAGTTGCTCTGATTGTCATTTAGAGTAACATTATAGGATTATTCAACAACAAGTCAAAATGTGCTCGTGAAAGGCAGAAAACAACACTTTGATAGTTTGATATAACTTGAGAACGAATGCAAAAAACAGTCCACTCTCAGAACAGGCCGCTTGGACACTTTCAGAACAGCTCTGTTAATGACTGAAAACAGCTCTCGAAGAGATTGTCAAAAGAGACTCCGAAAACGAAACGTTGATCACTTTTGAGCAAAAGGCTGCACACACGCAATTCAAGTTGCTCTGATTGTCATTTAGAGTTACATTATAGGATTATTCAACAACAAGTCAAAATGTGCTCGTGAAAGGCAGAAAACAACACTTTGATAGTTTGATATAACTTGGGAACGAATGCAAAAAACAGTCCACTCTCAGAACAGGCCGCTTGGACACTTTCAGAACAGCTCTGTTAATGACTGAAAACAGCTCTCGAAGAGATTGTCAAAAGAGACTCCGAAAACGAAACGTTGATCACTTTTGAGCAAAAGGCTGCACACACGCAATTCAAGTGGCTCTGATTGTCATTTAGAGTTACATTATAGGATTATTCAACAACAAGTCAAAATGTGCTCGTGAAAGGCAGAAAACAACACTTTGATAGTTTGATATAACTTGAGAACGAATGCAAAAAACAGTCCACTCTCAGAACAGGCCGCTTGGACACTTTCAGAACAGCTCTGTTAATGACTGAAAACAGCTCTCGAAGAGATTGTCAAAAGAGACTCTGAAAACGAAACGTTGATCACTTTTGAGCAAAAGGCTGCACACACGCAATTCAAGTTGCTCTGATTGTCATTTAGAGTTACATTATAGGATTATTCAACAACAAGTCAAAATGTGCTCGTGAAAGGCAGAAAACAACACTTTGATAGTTTGATATAACTTGGGAACGAATGCAAAAAACAGTCCACTCTCAGAACAGGCCGCTTGGACACTTTCAGAACAGCTCTGTTAATGACTGAAAACAGCTCTCGAAGAGATTGTCAAAAGAGACTCCGAAAACGAAACGTTGATCACTTTTGAGCAAAAGGCTGCACACACGCAATTCAAGTGGCTCTGATTGTCATTTAGAGTTACATTATAGGATTATTCAACAACAAGTCAAAATGTGCTCGTGAAAGGCAGAAAACAACACTTTGATAGTTTGATATAACTTGAGAACGAATGCAAAAAACAGTCCACTCTAAGAACAGGCCGCTTGGACACTTTCAGAACAGCTCTGTTAATGACTGAAAACAGCTCTCGAAGAGATTGTCAAAAGAGACTCTGAAAACGAAACGTTGATCACTTTTGAGCAAAAGGCTGCACACACGCAATTCAAGTTGCTCTGATTGTCATTTAGAGTTACATTATAGGATTATTCAACAACAAGTCAAAATGTGCTCGTGAAAGGCAGAAAACAACACTTTGATAGTTTGATATAACTTGAGAACGAATGCAAAAAACAGTCCACTCTAAGAACAGGCCGCTTGGACACTTTCAGAACAGCTCTGTTAATGACTGAAAACAGCTCTCGAAGAGATTGTCAAAAGAGACTCCGAAAACGAAACGTTGATCACTTTTGAGCAAAAGGCTGCACACACGCAATTCAAGTTGCTCTGATTGTCATTTAGAGTAACATTATAGGATTATTCAACAACAAGTCAAAATGTGCTCGTGAAAGGCAGAAAACAACACTTTGATAGTTTGATATAACTTGAGAACGAATGCAAAAAACAGTCCACTCTCAGAACAGGCCGCTTGGACACTTTCAGAACAGCTCTGTTAATGACTGAAAACAGCTCTCGAAGAGATTGTCAAAAGAGACTCCGAAAACGAAACGTTGATCACTTTTGAGCAAAAGGCTGCACACACGCAATTCAAGTTGCTCTGATTGTCATTTAGAGTTACATTATAGGATTATTCAACAACAAGTCAAAATGTGCTCGTGAAAGGCAGAAAACAACACTTTGATAGTTTGATATAACTTGAGAACGAATGCAAAAAACAGTCCACTCTAAGAACAGGCCGCTTGGACACTTTCAGAACAGCTCTGTTAATGACTGAAAACAGCTCTCGAAGAGATTGTCAAAAGAGACTCTGAAAACGAAACGTTGATCACTTTTGAGCAAAAGGCTGCACACACGCAATTCAAGTTGCTCTGATTGTCATTTAGAGTTACATTATAGGATTATTCAACAACAAGTCAAAATGTGCTCGTGAAAGGCAGAAAACAACACTTTGATAGTTTGATATAACTTGAGAACGAATGCAAAAAACAGTCCACTCTCAGAACAGGCCGCTTGGACAGTATCAGAACAGCTCTGTTAATGACTGAAAACAGCTCTCGAAGAGATTGTCAAAAGAGACTCCGAAAACGAAACGTTGATCACTTTTGAGCAAAAGGCTGCACACACGCAATTCAAGTTGCTCTGATTGTCATTTAGAGTTACATTATAGGATTATTCAACAACAAGTCAAAATGTGCTCGTGAAAGGCAGAAAACAACACTTTGATAGTTTGATATAACTTGAGAACGAATGCAAAAAACAGTCCACTCTCAGAACAGGCCGCTTGGACACTTTCAGAACAGCTCTGTTAATGACTGAAAACAGCTCTCGAAGAGATTGTCAAAAGAGACTCCGAAAACGAAACGTTGATCACTTTTGAGCAAAAGGCTGCACACACGCAATTCAAGTTGCTCTGATTGTCATTTAGAGTTACATTATAGGATTATTCAACAACAAGTCAAAATGTGCTCGTGAAAGGCAGAAAACAACACTTTGATAGTTTGATATAACTTGAGAACGAATGCAAAAAACAGTCCACTCTAAGAACAGGCCGCTTGGACACTTTCAGAACAGCTCTGTTAATGACTGAAAACAGCTCTCGAAGAGATTGTCAAAAGAGACTCTGAAAACGAAACGTTGATCACTTTTGAGCAAAAGGCTGCACACACGCAATTCAAGTTGCTCTGATTGTCATTTAGAGTTACATTATAGGATTATTCAACAACAAGTCAAAATGTGCTCGTGAAAGGCAGAAAACAACACTTTGATAGTTTGATATAACTTGAGAACGAATGCAAAAAACAGTCCACTCTAAGAACAGGCCGCTTGGACACTTTCAGAACAGCTCTGTTAATGACTGAAAACAGCTCTCGAAGAGATTGTCAAAAGAGACTCCGAAAACGAAACGTTGATCACTTTTGAGCAAAAGGCTGCACACACGCAATTCAAGTTGCTCTGATTGTCATTTAGAGTAACATTATAGGATTATTCAACAACAAGTCAAAATGTGCTCGTGAAAGGCAGAAAACAACACTTTGATAGTTTGATATAACTTGAGAACGAATGCAAAAAACAGTCCACTCTCAGAACAGGCCGCTTGGACACTTTCAGAACAGCTCTGTTAATGACTGAAAACAGCTCTCGAAGAGATTGTCAAAAGAGACTCCGAAAACGAAACGTTGATCACTTTTGAGCAAAAGGCTGCACACACGCAATTCAAGTTGCTCTGATTTTCATTTAGAGTTACATTATAGGATTATTCAACAACAAGTCAAAATGTGCTCGTGAAAGGCAGAAAACAACACTTTGATAGTTTGATATAACTTGAGAACGAATGCAAAAAACAGTCCACTCTAAGAACAGGCCGCTTGGACACTTTCAGAACAGCTCTGTTAATGACTGAAAACAGCTCTCGAAGAGATTGTCAAAAGAGACTCTGAAAACGAAACGTTGATCACTTTTGAGCAAAAGGCTGCACACACGCAATTCAAGTTGCTCTGATTGTCATTTAGAGTTACATTATAGGATTATTCAACAACAAGTCAAAATGTGCTCGTGAAAGGCAGAAAACAACACTTTGATAGTTTGATATAACTTGAGAACGAATGCAAAAAACAGTCCACTCTCAGAACAGGCCGCTTGGACAGTATCAGAACAGCTCTGTTAATGACTGAAAACAGCTCTCGAAGAGATTGTCAAAAGAGACTCCGAAAACGAAACGTTGATCACTTTTGAGCAAAAGGCTGCACACACGCAATTCAAGTTGCTCTGATTGTCATTTAGAGTTACATTATAGGATTATTCAACAACAAGTCAAAATGTGCTCGTGAAAGGCAGAAAACAACACTTTGATAGTTTGATATAACTTGAGAACGAATGCAAAAAACAGTCCACTCTCAGAACAGGCCGCTTGGACACTTTCAGAACAGCTCTGTTAATGACTGAAAACAGCTCTCGAAGAGATTGTCAAAAGAGACTCCGAAAACGAAACGTTGATCACTTTTGAGCAAAAGGCTGCACACACGCAATTCAAGTTGCTCTGATTGTCATTTAGAGTTACATTATAGGATTATTCAACAACAAGTCAAAATGTGCTCGTGAAAGGCAGAAAACAACACTTTGATAGTTTGATATAACTTGAGAACGAATGCAAAAAACAGTCCACTCTCAGAACAGGCCGCTTGGACAGTTTCAGAACAGCTCTGTTAATGACTGAAAACAGGTCTCGAAGAGATTGTCAAAAGAGACTCCGAAAACGAAACGTTGATCACTTTTGAGCAAAAGGCTGCACACACGCAATTCAAGTTGCTCTGATTGTCATTTAGAGTTACATTATAGGATTATTCAACAACAAGTCAAAATGTGCTCGTGAAAGGCAGAAAACAACACTTTGATAGTTTGATATAACTTGAGAACGAATGCAAAAAACAGTCCACTCTAAGAACAGGCCGCTTGGACACTTTCAGAACAGCTCTGTTAATGACTGAAAACAGCTCTCGAAGAGATTGTCAAAAGAGACTCTGAAAACGAAACGTTGATCACTTTTGAGCAAAAGGCTGCACACACGCAATTCAAGTTGCTCTGATTGTCATTTAGAGTTACATTATAGGATTATTCAACAACAAGTCAAAATGTGCTCGTGAAAGGCAGAAAACAACACTTTGATAGTTTGATATAACTTGAGAACGAATGCAAAAAACAGTCCACTCTAAGAACAGGCCGCTTGGACACTTTCAGAACAGCTCTGTTAATGACTGAAAACAGCTCTCGAAGAGATTGTCAAAAGAGACTCCGAAAACGAAACGTTGATCACTTTTGAGCAAAAGGCTGCACACACGCAATTCAAGTTGCTCTGATTGTCATTTAGAGTAACATTATAGGATTATTCAACAACAAGTCAAAATGTGCTCGTGAAAGGCAGAAAACAACACTTTGATAGTTTGATATAACTTGAGAACGAATGCAAAAAACAGTCCACTCTCAGAACAGGCCGCTTGGACACTTTCAGAACAGCTCTGTTAATGACTGAAAACAGCTCTCGAAGAGATTGTCAAAAGAGACTCCGAAAACGAAACGTTGATCACTTTTGAGCAAAAGGCTGCACACACGCAATTCAAGTTGCTCTGATTGTCATTTAGAGTTACATTATAGGATTATTCAACAACAAGTCAAAATGTGCTCGTGAAAGGCAGAAAACAACACTTTGATAGTTTGATATAACTTGAGAACGAATGCAAAAAACAGTCCACTCTAAGAACAGGCCGCTTGGACACTTTCAGAACAGCTCTGTTAATGACTGAAAACAGCTCTCGAAGAGATTGTCAAAAGAGACTCTGAAAACGAAACGTTGATCACTTTTGAGCAAAAGGCTGCACACACGCAATTCAAGTTGCTCTGATTGTCATTTAGAGTTACATTATAGGATTATTCAACAACAAGTCAAAATGTGCTCGTGAAAGGCAGAAAACAACACTTTGATAGTTTGATATAACTTGAGAACGAATGCAAAAAACAGTCCACTCTCAGAACAGGCCGCTTGGACAGTATCAGAACAGCTCTGTTAATGACTGAAAACAGCTCTCGAAGAGATTGTCAAAAGAGACTCCGAAAACGAAACGTTGATCACTTTTGAGCAAAAGGCTGCACACACGCAATTCAAGTTGCTCTGATTGTCATTTAGAGTTACATTATAGGATTATTCAACAACAAGTCAAAATGTGCTCGTGAAAGGCAGAAAACAACACTTTGATAGTTTGATATAACTTGAGAACGAATGCAAAAAACAGTCCACTCTCAGAACAGGCCGCTTGGACACTTTCAGAACAGCTCTGTTAATGACTGAAAACAGCTCTCGAAGAGATTGTCAAAAGAGACTCCGAAAACGAAACGTTGATCACTTTTGAGCAAAAGGCTGCACACACGCAATTCAAGTTGCTCTGATTGTCATTTAGAGTTACATTATAGGATTATTCAACAACAAGTCAAAATGTGCTCGTGAAAGGCAGAAAACAACACTTTGATAGTTTGATATAACTTGAGAACGAATGCAAAAAACAGTCCACTCTCAGAACAGGCCGCTTGGACAGTTTCAGAACAGCTCTGTTAATGACTGAAAACAGGTCTCGAAGAGATTGTCAAAAGAGACTCCGAAAACGAAACGTTGATCACTTTTGAGCAAAAGGCTGCACACACGCAATTCAAGTTGCTCTGATTGTCATTTAGAGTTACATTATAGGATTATTCAACAACAAGTCAAAATGTGCTCGTGAAAGGCAGAAAACAACACTTTGATAGTTTGATATAACTTGAGAACGAATGCAAAAAACAGTCCACTCTCAGAACAGGCCGCTTGGACACTTTCAGAACAGCTCTGTTAATGACTGAAAACAGCTCTCGAAGAGATTGTCAAAAGAGACTCCGAAAACGAAACGTTGATCACTTTTGAGCAAAAGGCTGCACACACGCAATTCAAGTTGCTCTGATTGTCATTTAGAGTTACATTATAGGATTATTCAACAACAAGTCAAAATGTGCTCGTGAAAGGCAGAAAACAACACTTTGATAGTTTGATATAACTTGAGAACGAATGCAAAAAACAGTCCACTCTAAGAACAGGCCGCTTGGACACTTTCAGAACAGCTCTGTTAATGACTGAAAACAGCTCTCGAAGAGATTGTCAAAAGAGACTCTGAAAACGAAACGTTGATCACTTTTGAGCAAAAGGCTGCACACACGCAATTCAAGTTGCTCTGATTGTCATTTAGAGTTACATTATAGGATTATTCAACAACAAGTCAAAATGTGCTCGTGAAAGGCAGAAAACAACACTTTGATAGTTTGATATAACTTGAGAACGAATGCAAAAAACAGTCCACTCTCAGAACAGGCCGCTTGGACACTTTCAGAACAGCTCTGTTAATGACTGAAAACAGCTCTCGAAGAGATTGTCAAAAGAGACTCCGAAAACGAAACGTTGATCACTTTTGAGCAAAAGGCTGCACACACGCAATTCAAGTTGCTCTGATTGTCATTTAGAGTTACATTATAGGATTATTCAACAACAAGTCAAAATGTGCTCGTGAAAGGCAGAAAACAACACTTTGATAGTTTGATATAACTTGAGAACGAATGCAAAAAACAGTCCACTCTCAGAACAGGCCGCTTGGACAGTTTCAGAACAGCTCTGTTAATGACTGAAAACAGGTCTCGAAGAGATTGTCAAAAGAGACTCCGAAAACGAAACGTTGATCACTTTTGAGCAAAAGGCTGCACACACGCAATTCAAGTTGCTCTGATTGTCATTTAGAGTTACATTATAGGATTATTCAACAACAAGTCAAAATGTGCTCGTGAAAGGCAGAAAACAACACTTTGATAGTTTGATATAACTTGAGAACGAATGCAAAAAACAGTCCACTCTAAGAACAGGCCGCTTGGACACTTTCAGAACAGCTCTGTTAATGACTGAAAACAGCTCTCGAAGAGATTGTCAAAAGAGACTCTGAAAACGAAACGTTGATTACTTTTGAGCAAAAGGCTGCACACACGCAATTCAAGTTGCTCTGATTGTCATTTAGAGTAACATTATAGGATTATTCAACAACAAGTCAAAATGTGCTCGTGAAAGGCAGAAAACAACACTTTGATAGTTTGATATAACTTGAGAACGAATGCAAAAAACAGTCCACTCTAAGAACAGGCCGCTTGGACACTTTCAGAACAGCTCTGTTAATGACTGAAAACAGCTCTCGAAGAGATTGTCAAAAGAGACTCTGAAAACGAAACGTTGATCACTTTTGAGCAAAAGGCTGCACACACGCAATTCAAGTTGCTCTGATTGTCATTTAGAGTTACATTATAGGATTATTCAACAACAAGTCAAAATGTGCTCGTGAAAGGCAGAAAACAACACTTTGATAGTTTGATATAACTTGAGAACGAATGCAAAAAACAGTCCACTCTAAGAACAGGCCGCTTGGACACTTTCAGAACAGCTCTGTTAATGACTGAAAACAGCTCTCGAAGAGATTGTCAAAAGAGACTCCGAAAACGAAACGTTGATCACTTTTGAGCAAAAGGCTGCACACACGCAATTCAAGTTGCTCTGATTGTCATTTAGAGTTACATTATAGGATTATTCAACAACAAGTCAAAATGTGCTCGTGAAAGGCAGAAAACAACACTTTGATAGTTTGATATAACTTGAGAACGAATGCAAAAAACAGTCCACTCTAAGAACAGGCCGCTTGGACACTTTCAGAACAGCTCTGTTAATGACTGAAAACAGCTCTCGAAGAGATTGTCAAAAGAGACTCCGAAAACGAAACGTTGATCACTTTTGAGCAAAAGGCTGCACACACGCAATTCAAGTTGCTCTGATTGTCATTTAGAGTTACATTATAGGATTATTCAACAACAAGTCAAAATGTGCTCGTGAAAGGCAGAAAACAACACTTTGATAGTTTGATATAACTTGGGAACGAATGCAAAAAACAGTCCACTCTCAGAACAGGCCGCTTGGACACTTTCAGAACAGCTCTGTTAATGACTGAAAACAGCTCTCGAAGAGATTGTCAAAAGAGACTCCGAAAACGAAACGTTGATCACTTTTGAGCAAAAGGCTGCACACACGCAATTCAAGTTGCTCTGATTGTCATTTAGAGTTACATTATAGGATTATTCAACAACAAGTCAAAATGTGCTCGTGAAAGGCAGAAAACAACACTTTGATAGTTTGATATAACTTGAGAACGAATGCAAAAAACAGTCCACTCTAAGAACAGGCCGCTTGGACACTTTCAGAACAGCTCTGTTAATGACTGAAAACAGCTCTCGAAGAGATTGTCAAAAGAGACTCTGAAAACGAAACGTTGATCACTTTTGAGCAAAAGGCTGCACACACGCAATTCAAGTTGCTCTGATTGTCATTTAGAGTTACATTATAGGATTATTCAACAACAAGTCAAAATGTGCTCGTGAAAGGCAGAAAACAACACTTTGATAGTTTGATATAACTTGAGAACGAATGCAAAAAACAGTCCACTCTAAGAACAGGCCGCTTGGACACTTTCAGAACAGCTCTGTTAATGACTGAAAACAGCTCTCGAAGAGATTGTCAAAAGAGACTCCGAAAACGAAACGTTGATCACTTTTGAGCAAAAGGCTGCACACACGCAATTCAAGTTGCTCTGATTGTCATTTAGAGTAACATTATAGGATTATTCAACAACAAGTCAAAATGTGCTCGTGAAAGGCAGAAAACATCACTTTGATAGTTTGATATAACTTGAGAACGAATGCAAAAAACAGTCCACTCTCAGAACAGGCCGCTTGGACACTTTCAGAACAGCTCTGTTAATGACTGAAAACAGCTCTCGAAGAGATTGTCAAAAGAGACTCCGAAAACGAAACGTTGATCACTTTTGAGCAAAAGGCTGCACACACGCAATTCAAGTTGCTCTGATTGTCATTTAGAGTTACATTATAGGATTATTCAACAACAAGTCAAAATGTGCTCGTGAAAGGCAGAAAACAACACTTTGATAGTTTGATATAACTTGAGAACGAATGCAAAAAACAGTCCACTCTAAGAACAGGCCGCTTGGA
Organism: Nansenia antarctica; assembly: GCF_963989245.1. Lineage (NCBI taxonomy): Eukaryota > Metazoa > Chordata > Actinopteri > Argentiniformes > Microstomatidae > Nansenia > Nansenia antarctica. Next base: position 41,408 of record NW_027662408.1, on the reverse strand, counting down.
CACTTTCAGAACAGCTCTGTTAATGACTGAAAACAGCTCTCGAAGAGATTGTCAAAAGAGACTCTGAAAACGAAACGTTGATCACTTTTGAGCAAAAGGCTGCACACACGCAATTCAAGTTGCTCTGATTGTCATTTAGAGTTACATTATAGGATTATTCAACAACAAGTCAAAATGTGCTCGTGAAAGGCAGAAAACAACACTTTGATAGTTTGATATAACTTGAGAACGAATGCAAAAAACAGTCCACTCTCAGAACAGGCCGCTTGGACAGTATCAGAACAGCTCTGTTAATGACTGAAAACAGCTCTCGAAGAGATTGTCAAAAGAGACTCCGAAAACGAAACGTTGATCACTTTTGAGCAAAAGGCTGCACACACGCAATTCAAGTTGCTCTGATTGTCATTTAGAGTTACATTATAGGATTATTCAACAACAAGTCAAAATGTGCTCGTGAAAGGCAGAAAACAACACTTTGATAGTTTGATATAACTTGAGAACGAATGCAAAAAACAGTCCACTCTAAGAACAGGCCGCTTGGACACTTTCAGAACAGCTCTGTTAATGACTGAAAACAGCTCTCGAAGAGATTGTCAAAAGAGACTCCGAAAACGAAACGTTGATCACTTTTGAGCAAAAGGCTGCACACACGCAATTCAAGTTGCTCTGATTGTCATTTAGAGTTACATTATAGGATTATTCAACAACAAGTCAAAATGTGCTCGTGAAAGGCAGAAAACAACACTTTGATAGTTTGATATAACTTGAGAACGAATGCAAAAAACAGTCCACTCTAAGAACAGGCCGCTTGGACACTTTCAGAACAGCTCTGTTAATGACTGAAAACAGCTCTCGAAGAGATTGTCAAAAGAGACTCTGAAAACGAAACGTTGATTACTTTTGAGCAAAAGGCTGCACACACGCAATTCAAGTTGCTCTGATTGTCATTTAGAGTAACATTATAGGATTATTCAACAACAAGTCAAAATGTGCTCGTGAAAGGCAGAAAACAACACTTTGATAGTTTGATATAACTTGAGAACGAATGCAAAAAACAGTCCACTCTAAGAACAGGCCGCTTGGACACTTTCAGAACAGCTCTGTTAATGACTGAAAACAGCTCTCGAAGAGATTGTCAAAAGAGACTCTGAAAACGAAACGTTGATCACTTTTGAGCAAAAGGCTGCACACACGCAATTCAAGTTGCTCTGATTGTCATTTAGAGTTACATTATAGGATTATTCAACAACAAGTCAAAATGTGCTCGTGAAAGGCAGAAAACAACACTTTGATAGTTTGATATAACTTGAGAACGAATGCAAAAAACAGTCCACTCTAAGAACAGGCCGCTTGGACACTTTCAGAACAGCTCTGTTAATGACTGAAAACAGCTCTCGAAGAGATTGTCAAAAGAGACTCCGAAAACGAAACGTTGATCACTTTTGAGCAAAAGGCTGCACACACGCAATTCAAGTTGCTCTGATTGTCATTTAGAGTTACATTATAGGATTATTCAACAACAAGTCAAAATGTGCTCGTGAAAGGCAGAAAACAACACTTTGATAGTTTGATATAACTTGGGAACGAATGCAAAAAACAGTCCACTCTCAGAACAGGCCGCTTGGACACTTTCAGAACAGCTCTGTTAATGACTGAAAACAGCTCTCGAAGAGATTGTCAAAAGAGACTCCGAAAACGAAACGTTGATCACTTTTGAGCAAAAGGCTGCACACACGCAATTCAAGTTGCTCTGATTGTCATTTAGAGTTACATTATAGGATTATTCAACAACAAGTCAAAATGTGCTCGTGAAAGGCAGAAAACAACACTTTGATAGTTTGATATAACTTGAGAACGAATGCAAAAAACAGTCCACTCTAAGAACAGGCCGCTTGGACACTTTCAGAACAGCTCTGTTAATGACTGAAAACAGCTCTCGAAGAGATTGTCAAAAGAGACTCTGAAAACGAAACGTTGATCACTTTTGAGCAAAAGGCTGCACACACGCAATTCAAGTTGCTCTGATTGTCATTTAGAGTTACATTATAGGATTATTCAACAACAAGTCAAAATGTGCTCGTGAAAGGCAGAAAACAACACTTTGATAGTTTGATATAACTTGAGAACGAATGCAAAAAACAGTCCACTCTAAGAACAGGCCGCTTGGACACTTTCAGAACAGCTCTGTTAATGACTGAAAACAGCTCTCGAAGAGATTGTCAAAAGAGACTCCGAAAACGAAACGTTGATCACTTTTGAGCAAAAGGCTGCACACACGCAATTCAAGTTGCTCTGATTGTCATTTAGAGTAACATTATAGGATTATTCAACAACAAGTCAAAATGTGCTCGTGAAAGGCAGAAAACATCACTTTGATAGTTTGATATAACTTGAGAACGAATGCAAAAAACAGTCCACTCTCAGAACAGGCCGCTTGGACACTTTCAGAACAGCTCTGTTAATGACTGAAAACAGCTCTCGAAGAGATTGTCAAAAGAGACTCCGAAAACGAAACGTTGATCACTTTTGAGCAAAAGGCTGCACACACGCAATTCAAGTTGCTCTGATTGTCATTTAGAGTTACATTATAGGATTATTCAACAACAAGTCAAAATGTGCTCGTGAAAGGCAGAAAACAACACTTTGATAGTTTGATATAACTTGAGAACGAATGCAAAAAACAGTCCACTCTAAGAACAGGCCGCTTGGACACTTTCAGAACAGCTCTGTTAATGACTGAAAACAGCTCTCGAAGAGATTGTCAAAAGAGACTCTGAAAACGAAACGTTGATCACTTTTGAGCAAAAGGCTGCACACACGCAATTCAAGTTGCTCTGATTGTCATTTAGAGTTACATTATAGGATTATTCAACAACAAGTCAAAATGTGCTCGTGAAAGGCAGAAAACAACACTTTGATAGTTTGATATAACTTGAGAACGAATGCAAAAAACAGTCCACTCTCAGAACAGGCCGCTTGGACAGTATCAGAACAGCTCTGTTAATGACTGAAAACAGCTCTCGAAGAGATTGTCAAAAGAGACTCCGAAAACGAAACGTTGATCACTTTTGAGCAAAAGGCTGCACACACGCAATTCAAGTTGCTCTGATTGTCATTTAGAGTTACATTATAGGATTATTCAACAACAAGTCAAAATGTGCTCGTGAAAGGCAGAAAACAACACTTTGATAGTTTGATATAACTTGAGAACGAATGCAAAAAACAGTCCACTCTAAGAACAGGCCGCTTGGACACTTTCAGAACAGCTCTGTTAATGACTGAAAACAGCTCTCGAAGAGATTGTCAAAAGAGACTCCGAAAACGAAACGTTGATCACTTTTGAGCAAAAGGCTGCACACACGCAATTCAAGTTGCTCTGATTGTCATTTAGAGTTACATTATAGGATTATTCAACAACAAGTCAAAATGTGCTCGTGAAAGGCAGAAAACAACACTTTGATAGTTTGATATAACTTGAGAACGAATGCAAAAAACAGTCCACTCTAAGAACAGGCCGCTTGGACACTTTCAGAACAGCTCTGTTAATGACTGAAAACAGCTCTCGAAGAGATTGTCAAAAGAGACTCTGAAAACGAAACGTTGATCACTTTTGAGCAAAAGGCTGCACACACGCAATTCAAGTTGCTCTGATTGTCATTTAGAGTTACATTATAGGATTATTCAACAACAAGTCAAAATGTGCTCGTGAAAGGCAGAAAACAACACTTTGATAGTTTGATATAACTTGAGAACGAATGCAAAAAACAGTCCACTCTCAGAACAGGCCGCTTGGACAGTATCAGAACAGCTCTGTTAATGACTGAAAACAGCTCTCGAAGAGATTGTCAAAAGAGACTCCGAAAACGAAACGTTGATCACTTTTGAGCAAAAGGCTGCACACACGCAATTCAAGTTGCTCTGATTGTCATTTAGAGTTACATTATAGGATTATTCAACAACAAGTCAAAATGTGCTCGTGAAAGGCAGAAAACAACACTTTGATAGTTTGATATAACTTGAGAACGAATGCAAAAAACAGTCCACTCTCAGAACAGGCCGCTTGGACACTTTCAGAACAGCTCTGTTAATGACTGAAAACAGCTCTCGAAGAGATTGTCAAAAGAGACTCCGAAAACGAAACGTTGATCACTTTTGAGCAAAAGGCTGCACACACGCAATTCAAGTTGCTCTGATTGTCATTTAGAGTTACATTATAGGATTATTCAACAACAAGTCAAAATGTGCTCGTGAAAGGCAGAAAACAACACTTTGATAGTTTGATATAACTTGAGAACGAATGCAAAAAACAGTCCACTCTCAGAACAGGCCGCTTGGACAGTTTCAGAACAGCTCTGTTAATGACTGAAAACAGCTCTCGAAGAGATTGTCAAAAGAGACTCCGAAAACGAAACGTTGATCACTTTTGAGCAAAAGGCTGCACACACGCAATTCAAGTTGCTCTGATTGTCATTTAGAGTTACATTATAGGATTATTCAACAACAAGTCAAAATGTGCTCGTGAAAGGCAGAAAACAACACTTTGATAGTTTGATATAACTTGAGAACGAATGCAAAAAACAGTCCACTCTAAGAACAGGCCGCTTGGACACTTTCAGAACAGCTCTGTTAATGACTGAAAACAGCTCTCGAAGAGATTGTCAAAAGAGACTCTGAAAACGAAACGTTGATTACTTTTGAGCAAAAGGCTGCACACACGCAATTCAAGTTGCTCTGATTGTCATTTAGAGTAACATTATAGGATTATTCAACAACAAGTCAAAATGTGCTCGTGAAAGGCAGAAAACAACACTTTGATAGTTTGATATAACTTGAGAACGAATGCAAAAAACAGTCCACTCTAAGAACAGGCCGCTTGGACACTTTCAGAACAGCTCTGTTAATGACTGAAAACAGCTCTCGAAGAGATTGTCAAAAGAGACTCTGAAAACGAAACGTTGATCACTTTTGAGCAAAAGGCTGCACACACGCAATTCAAGTTGCTCTGATTGTCATTTAGAGTTACATTATAGGATTATTCAACAACAAGTCAAAATGTGCTCGTGAAAGGCAGAAAACAACACTTTGATAGTTTGATATAACTTGAGAACGAATGCAAAAAACAGTCCACTCTAAGAACAGGCCGCTTGGACACTTTCAGAACAGCTCTGTTAATGACTGAAAACAGCTCTCGAAGAGATTGTCAAAAGAGACTCCGAAAACGAAACGTTGATCACTTTTGAGCAAAAGGCTGCACACACGCAATTCAAGTTGCTCTGATTGTCATTTAGAGTTACATTATAGGATTATTCAACAACAAGTCAAAATGTGCTCGTGAAAGGCAGAAAACAACACTTTGATAGTTTGATATAACTTGAGAACGAATGCAAAAAACAGTCCACTCTAAGAACAGGCCGCTTGGACACTTTCAGAACAGCTCTGTTAATGACTGAAAACAGCTCTCGAAGAGATTGTCAAAAGAGACTCCGAACACGAAACGTTGATCACTTTTGAGCAAAAGGCTGCACACACGCAATTCAAGTTGCTCTGATTGTCATTTAGAGTTACATTATAGGATTATTCAACAACAAGTCAAAATGTGCTCGTGAAAGGCAGAAAACAACACTTTGATAGTTTGATATAACTTGGGAACGAATGCAAAAAACAGTCCACTCTCAGAACAGGCCGCTTGGACACTTTCAGAACAGCTCTGTTAATGACTGAAAACAGCTCTCGAAGAGATTGTCAAAAGAGACTCCGAAAACGAAACGTTGATCACTTTTGAGCAAAAGGCTGCACACACGCAATTCAAGTTGCTCTGATTGTCATTTAGAGTTACATTATAGGATTATTCAACAACAAGTCAAAATGTGCTCGTGAAAGGCAGAAAACAACACTTTGATAGTTTGATATAACTTGAGAACGAATGCAAAAAACAGTCCACTCTCAGAACAGGCCGCTTGGACAGTATCAGAACAGCTCTGTTAATGACTGAAAACAGCTCTCGAAGAGATTGTCAAAAGAGACTCCGAAAACGAAACGTTGATCACTTTTGAGCAAAAGGCTGCACACACGCAATTCAAGTTGCTCTGATTGTCATTTAGAGTTACATTATAGGATTATTCAACAACAAGTCAAAATGTGCTCGTGAAAGGCAGAAAACAACACTTTGATAGTTTGATATAACTTGAGAACGAATGCAAAAAACAGTCCACTCTCAGAACAGGCCGCTTGGACACTTTCAGAACAGCTCTGTTAATGACTGAAAACAGCTCTCGAAGAGATTGTCAAAAGAGACTCCGAAAACGAAACGTTGATCACTTTTGAGCAAAAGGCTGCACACACGCAATTCAAGTTGCTCTGATTGTCATTTAGAGTTACATTATAGGATTATTCAACAACAAGTCAAAATGTGCTCGTGAAAGGCAGAAAACAACACTTTGATAGTTTGATATAACTTGAGAACGAATGCAAAAAACAGTCCACTCTCAGAACAGGCCGCTTGGACAGTTTCAGAACAGCTCTGTTAATGACTGAAAACAGCTCTCGAAGAGATTGTCAAAAGAGACTCCGAAAACGAAACGTTGATCACTTTTGAGCAAAAGGCTGCACACACGCAATTCAAGTTGCTCTGATTGTCATTTAGAGTTACATTATAGGATTATTCAACAACAAGTCAAAATGTGCTCGTGAAAGGCAGAAAACAACACTTTGATAGTTTGATATAACTTGAGAACGAATGCAAAAAACAGTCCACTCTAAGAACAGGCCGCTTGGACACTTTCAGAACAGCTCTGTTAATGACTGAAAACAGCTCTCGAAGAGATTGTCAAAAGAGACTCTGAAAACGAAACGTTGATTACTTTTGAGCAAAAGGCTGCACACACGCAATTCAAGTTGCTCTGATTGTCATTTAGAGTAACATTATAGGATTATTCAACAACAAGTCAAAATGTGCTCGTGAAAGGCAGAAAACAACACTTTGATAGTTTGATATAACTTGAGAACGAATGCAAAAAACAGTCCACTCTAAGAACAGGCCGCTTGGACACTTTCAGAACAGCTCTGTTAATGACTGAAAACAGCTCTCGAAGAGATTGTCAAAAGAGACTCTGAAAACGAAACGTTGATCACTTTTGAGCAAAAGGCTGCACACACGCAATTCAAGTTGCTCTGATTGTCATTTAGAGTTACATTATAGGATTATTCAACAACAAGTCAAAATGTGCTCGTGAAAGGCAGAAAACAACACTTTGATAGTTTGATATAACTTGAGAACGAATGCAAAAAACAGTCCACTCTAAGAACAGGCCGCTTGGACACTTTCAGAACAGCTCTGTTAATGACTGAAAACAGCTCTCGAAGAGATTGTCAAAAGAGACTCCGAAAACGAAACGTTGATCACTTTTGAGCAAAAGGCTGCACACACGCAATTCAAGTTGCTCTGATTGTCATTTAGAGTTACATTATAGGATTATTCAACAACAAGTCAAAATGTGCTCGTGAAAGGCAGAAAACAACACTTTGATAGTTTGATATAACTTGAGAACGAATGCAAAAAACAGTCCACTCTAAGAACAGGCCGCTTGGACACTTTCAGAACAGCTCTGTTAATGACTGAAAACAGCTCTCGAAGAGATTGTCAAAAGAGACTCCGAACACGAAACGTTGATCACTTTTGAGCAAAAGGCTGCACACACGCAATTCAAGTTGCTCTGATTGTCATTTAGAGTTACATTATAGGATTATTCAACAACAAGTCAAAATGTGCTCGTGAAAGGCAGAAAACAACACTTTGATAGTTTGATATAACTTGGGAACGAATGCAAAAAACAGTCCACTCTCAGAACAGGCCGCTTGGACACTTTCAGAACAGCTCTGTTAATGACTGAAAACAGCTCTCGAAGAGATTGTCAAAAGAGACTCCGAAAACGAAACGTTGATCACTTTTGAGCAAAAGGCTGCACACACGCAATTCAAGTTGCTCTGATTGTCATTTAGAGTTACATTATAGGATTATTCAACAACAAGTCAAAATGTGCTCGTGAAAGGCAGAAAACAACACTTTGATAGTTTGATATAACTTGAGAACGAATGCAAAAAACAGTCCACTCTAAGAACAGGCCGCTTGGACACTTTCAGAACAGCTCTGTTAATGACTGAAAACAGCTCTCGAAGAGATTGTCAAAAGAGACTCCGAAAACGAAACGTTGATCACTTTTGAGCAAAAGGCTGCACACACGCAATTCAAGTTGCTCTGATTGTCATTTAGAGTAACATTATAGGATTATTCAACAACAAGTCAAAATGTGCTCGTGAAAGGCAGAAAACATCACTTTGATAGTTTGATATAACTTGAGAACGAATGCAAAAAACAGTCCACTCTCAGAACAGGCCGCTTGGACACTTTCAGAACAGCTCTGTTAATGACTGAAAACAGCTCTCGAAGAGATTGTCAAAAGAGACTCCGAAAACGAAACGTTGATCACTTTTGAGCAAAAGGCTGCACACACGCAATTCAAGTTGCTCTGATTGTCATTTAGAGTTACATTATAGGATTATTCAACAACAAGTCAAAATGTGCTCGTGAAAGGCAGAAAACAACACTTTGATAGTTTGATATAACTTGAGAACGAATGCAAAAAACAGTCCACTCTAAGAACAGGCCGCTTGGACACTTTCAGAACAGCTCTGTTAATGACTGAAAACAGCTCTCGAAGAGATTGTCAAAAGAGACTCTGAAAACGAAACGTTGATCACTTTTGAGCAAAAGGCTGCACACACGCAATTCAAGTTGCTCTGATTGTCATTTAGAGTTACATTATAGGATTATTCAACAACAAGTCAAAATGTGCTCGTGAAAGGCAGAAAACAACACTTTGATAGTTTGATATAACTTGAGAACGAATGCAAAAAACAGTCCACTCTCAGAACAGGCCGCTTGGACAGTATCAGAACAGCTCTGTTAATGACTGAAAACAGCTCTCGAAGAGATTGTCAAAAGAGACTCCGAAAACGAAACGTTGATCACTTTTGAGCAAAAGGCTGCACACACGCAATTCAAGTTGCTCTGATTGTCATTTAGAGTTACATTATAGGATTATTCAACAACAAGTCAAAATGTGCTCGTGAAAGGCAGAAAACAACACTTTGATAGTTTGATATAACTTGAGAACGAATGCAAAAAACAGTCCACTCTAAGAACAGGCCGCTTGGACACTTTCAGAACAGCTCTGTTAATGACTGAAAACAGCTCTCGAAGAGATTGTCAAAAGAGACTCCGAAAACGAAACGTTGATCACTTTTGAGCAAAAGGCTGCACACACGCAATTCAAGTTGCTCTGATTGTCATTTAGAGTTACATTATAGGATTATTCAACAACAAGTCAAAATGTGCTCGTGAAAGGCAGAAAACAACACTTTGATAGTTTGATATAACTTGAGAACGAATGCAAAAAACAGTCCACTCTAAGAACAGGCCGCTTGGACACTTTCAGAACAGCTCTGTTAATGACTGAAAACAGCTCTCGAAGAGATTGTCAAAAGAGACTCTGAAAACGAAACGTTGATTACTTTTGAGCAAAAGGCTGCACACACGCAATTCAAGTTGCTCTGATTGTCATTTAGAGTAACATTATAGGATTATTCAACAACAAGTCAAAATGTGCTCGTGAAAGGCAGAAAACAACACTTTGATAGTTTGATATAACTTGAGAACGAATGCAAAAAACAGTCCACTCTAAGAACAGGCCGCTTGGACACTTTCAGAACAGCTCTGTTAATGACTGAAAACAGCTCTCGAAGAGATTGTCAAAAGAGACTCTGAAAACGAAACGTTGATCACTTTTGAGCAAAAGGCTGCACACACGCAATTCAAGTTGCTCTGATTGTCATTTAGAGTTACATTATAGGATTATTCAACAACAAGTCAAAATGTGCTCGTGAAAGGCAGAAAACAACACTTTGATAGTTTGATATAACTTGAGAACGAATGCAAAAAACAGTCCACTCTAAGAACAGGCCGCTTGGACACTTTCAGAACAGCTCTGTTAATGACTGAAAACAGCTCTCGAAGAGATTGTCAAAAGAGACTCCGAAAACGAAACGTTGATCACTTTTGAGCAAAAGGCTGCACACACGCAATTCAAGTTGCTCTGATTGTCATTTAGAGTTACATTATAGGATTATTCAACAACAAGTCAAAATGTGCTCGTGAAAGGCAGAAAACAACACTTTGATAGTTTGATATAACTTGAGAACGAATGCAAAAAACAGTCCACTCTAAGAACAGGCCGCTTGGACACTTTCAGAACAGCTCTGTTAATGACTGAAAACAGCTCTCGAAGAGATTGTCAAAAGAGACTCCGAAAACGAAACGTTGATCACTTTTGAGCAAAAGGCTGCACACACGCAATTCAAGTTGCTCTGATTGTCATTTAGAGTTACATTATAGGATTATTCAACAACAAGTCAAAATGTGCTCGTGAAAGGCAGAAAACAACACTTTGATAGTTTGATATAACTTGGGAACGAATGCAAAAAACAGTCCACTCTCAGAACAGGCCGCTTGGACACTTTCAGAACAGCTCTGTTAATGACTGAAAACAGCTCTCGAAGAGATTGTCAAAAGAGACTCCGAAAACGAAACGTTGATCACTTTTGAGCAAAAGGCTGCACACACGCAATTCAAGTTGCTCTGATTGTCATTTAGAGTTACATTATAGGATTATTCAACAACAAGTCAAAATGTGCTCGTGAAAGGCAGAAAACAACACTTTGATAGTTTGATATAACTTGAGAACGAATGCAAAAAACAGTCCACTCTAAGAACAGGCCGCTTGGACACTTTCAGAACAGCTCTGTTAATGACTGAAAACAGCTCTCGAAGAGATTGTCAAAAGAGACTCTGAAAACGAAACGTTGATCACTTTTGAGCAAAAGGCTGCACACACGCAATTCAAGTTGCTCTGATTGTCATTTAGAGTTACATTATAGGATTATTCAACAACAAGTCAAAATGTGCTCGTGAAAGGCAGAAAACAACACTTTGATAGTTTGATATAACTTGAGAACGAATGCAAAAAACAGTCCACTCTAAGAACAGGCCGCTTGGACACTTTCAGAACAGCTCTGTTAATGACTGAAAACAGCTCTCGAAGAGATTGTCAAAAGAGACTCCGAAAACGAAACGTTGATCACTTTTGAGCAAAAGGCTGCACACACGCAATTCAAGTTGCTCTGATTGTCATTTAGAGTAACATTATAGGATTATTCAACAACAAGTCAAAATGTGCTCGTGAAAGGCAGAAAACATCACTTTGATAGTTTGATATAACTTGAGAACGAATGCAAAAAACAGTCCACTCTCAGAACAGGCCGCTTGGACACTTTCAGAACAGCTCTGTTAATGACTGAAAACAGCTCTCGAAGAGATTGTCAAAAGAGACTCCGAAAACGAAACGTTGATCACTTTTGAGCAAAAGGCTGCACACACGCAATTCAAGTTGCTCTGATTGTCATTTAGAGTTACATTATAGGATTATTCAACAACAAGTCAAAATGTGCTCGTGAAAGGCAGAAAACAACACTTTGATAGTTTGATATAACTTGAGAACGAATGCAAAAAACAGTCCACTCTAAGAACAGGCCGCTTGGACACTTTCAGAACAGCTCTGTTAATGACTGAAAACAGCTCTCGAAGAGATTGTCAAAAGAGACTCTGAAAACGAAACGTTGATCACTTTTGAGCAAAAGGCTGCACACACGCAATTCAAGTTGCTCTGATTGTCATTTAGAGTTACATTATAGGATTATTCAACAACAAGTCAAAATGTGCTCGTGAAAGGCAGAAAACAACACTTTGATAGTTTGATATAACTTGAGAACGAATGCAAAAAACAGTCCACTCTCAGAACAGGCCGCTTGGACAGTATCAGAACAGCTCTGTTAATGACTGAAAACAGCTCTCGAAGAGATTGTCAAAAGAGACTCCGAAAACGAAACGTTGATCACTTTTGAGCAAAAGGCTGCACACACGCAATTCAAGTTGCTCTGATTGTCATTTAGAGTTACATTATAGGATTATTCAACAACAAGTCAAAATGTGCTCGTGAAAGGCAGAAAACAACACTTTGATAGTTTGATATAACTTGAGAACGAATGCAAAAAACAGTCCACTCTAAGAACAGGCCGCTTGGACACTTTCAGAACAGCTCTGTTAATGACTGAAAACAGCTCTCGAAGAGATTGTCAAAAGAGACTCCGAAAACGAAACGTTGATCACTTTTGAGCAAAAGGCTGCACACACGCAATTCAAGTTGCTCTGATTGTCATTTAGAGTTACATTATAGGATTATTCAACAACAAGTCAAAATGTGCTCGTGAAAGGCAGAAAACAACACTTTGATAGTTTGATATAACTTGAGAACGAATGCAAAAAACAGTCCACTCTAAGAACAGGCCGCTTGGACACTTTCAGAACAGCTCTGTTAATGACTGAAAACAGCTCTCGAAGAGATTGTCAAAAGAGACTCTGAAAACGAAACGTTGATCACTTTTGAGCAAAAGGCTGCACACACGCAATTCAAGTTGCTCTGATTGTCATTTAGAGTTACATTATAGGATTATTCAACAACAAGTCAAAATGTGCTCGTGAAAGGCAGAAAACAACACTTTGATAGTTTGATATAACTTGAGAACGAATGCAAAAAACAGTCCACTCTCAGAACAGGCCGCTTGGACAGTATCAGAACAGCTCTGTTAATGACTGAAAACAGCTCTCGAAGAGATTGTCAAAAGAGACTCCGAAAACGAAACGTTGATCACTTTTGAGCAAAAGGCTGCACACACGCAATTCAAGTTGCTCTGATTGTCATTTAGAGTTACATTATAGGATTATTCAACAACAAGTCAAAATGTGCTCGTGAAAGGCAGAAAACAACACTTTGATAGTTTGATATAACTTGAGAACGAATGCAAAAAACAGTCCACTCTCAGAACAGGCCGCTTGGACACTTTCAGAACAGCTCTGTTAATGACTGAAAACAGCTCTCGAAGAGATTGTCAAAAGAGACTCCGAAAACGAAACGTTGATCACTTTTGAGCAAAAGGCTGCACACACGCAATTCAAGTTGCTCTGATTGTCATTTAGAGTTACATTATAGGATTATTCAACAACAAGTCAAAATGTGCTCGTGAAAGGCAGAAAACAACACTTTGATAGTTTGATATAACTTGAGAACGAATGCAAAAAACAGTCCACTCTCAGAACAGGCCGCTTGGACAGTTTCAGAACAGCTCTGTTAATGACTGAAAACAGCTCTCGAAGAGATTGTCAAAAGAGACTCCGAAAACGAAACGTTGATCACTTTTGAGCAAAAGGCTGCACACACGCAATTCAAGTTGCTCTGATTGTCATTTAGAGTTACATTATAGGATTATTCAACAACAAGTCAAAATGTGCTCGTGAAAGGCAGAAAACAACACTTTGATAGTTTGATATAACTTGAGAACGAATGCAAAAAACAGTCCACTCTAAGAACAGGCCGCTTGGACACTTTCAGAACAGCTCTGTTAATGACTGAAAACAGCTCTCGAAGAGATTGTCAAAAGAGACTCTGAAAACGAAACGTTGATTACTTTTGAGCAAAAGGCTGCACACACGCAATTCAAGTTGCTCTGATTGTCATTTAGAGTAACATTATAGGATTATTCAACAACAAGTCAAAATGTGCTCGTGAAAGGCAGAAAACAACACTTTGATAGTTTGATATAACTTGAGAACGAATGCAAAAAACAGTCCACTCTAAGAACAGGCCGCTTGGACACTTTCAGAACAGCTCTGTTAATGACTGAAAACAGCTCTCGAAGAGATTGTCAAAAGAGACTCTGAAAACGAAACGTTGATCACTTTTGAGCAAAAGGCTGCACACACGCAATTCAAGTTGCTCTGATTGTCATTTAGAGTTACATTATAGGATTATTCAACAACAAGTCAAAATGTGCTCGTGAAAGGCAGAAAACAACACTTTGATAGTTTGATATAACTTGAGAACGAATGCAAAAAACAGTCCACTCTAAGAACAGGCCGCTTGGACACTTTCAGAACAGCTCTGTTAATGACTGAAAACAGCTCTCGAAGAGATTGTCAAAAGAGACTCCGAAAACGAAACGTTGATCACTTTTGAGCAAAAGGCTGCACACACGCAATTCAAGTTGCTCTGATTGTCATTTAGAGTTACATTATAGGATTATTCAACAACAAGTCAAAATGTGCTCGTGAAAGGCAGAAAACAACACTTTGATAGTTTGATATAACTTGAGAACGAATGCAAAAAACAGTCCACTCTAAGAACAGGCCGCTTGGACACTTTCAGAACAGCTCTGTTAATGACTGAAAACAGCTCTCGAAGAGATTGTCAAAAGAGACTCCGAACACGAAACGTTGATCACTTTTGAGCAAAAGGCTGCACACACGCAATTCAAGTTGCTCTGATTGTCATTTAGAGTTACATTATAGGATTATTCAACAACAAGTCAAAATGTGCTCGTGAAAGGCAGAAAACAACACTTTGATAGTTTGATATAACTTGGGAACGAATGCAAAAAACAGTCCACTCTCAGAACAGGCCGCTTGGACACTTTCAGAACAGCTCTGTTAATGACTGAAAACAGCTCTCGAAGAGATTGTCAAAAGAGACTCCGAAAACGAAACGTTGATCACTTTTGAGCAAAAGGCTGCACACACGCAATTCAAGTTGCTCTGATTGTCATTTAGAGTTACATTATAGGATTATTCAACAACAAGTCAAAATGTGCTCGTGAAAGGCAGAAAACAACACTTTGATAGTTTGATATAACTTGAGAACGAATGCAAAAAACAGTCCACTCTAAGAACAGGCCGCTTGGACACTTTCAGAACAGCTCTGTTAATGACTGAAAACAGCTCTCGAAGAGATTGTCAAAAGAGACTCTGAAAACGAAACGTTGATCACTTTTGAGCAAAAGGCTGCACACACGCAATTCAAGTTGCTCTGATTGTCATTTAGAGTTACATTATAGGATTATTCAACAACAAGTCAAAATGTGCTCGTGAAAGGCAGAAAACAACACTTTGATAGTTTGATATAACTTGAGAACGAATGCAAAAAACAGTCCACTCTAAGAACAGGCCGCTTGGACACTTTCAGAACAGCTCTGTTAATGACTGAAAACAGCTCTCGAAGAGATTGTCAAAAGAGACTCCGAAAACGAAACGTTGATCACTTTTGAGCAAAAGGCTGCACACACGCAATTCAAGTTGCTCTGATTGTCATTTAGAGTAACATTATAGGATTATTCAACAACAAGTCAAAATGTGCTCGTGAAAGGCAGAAAACAACACTTTGATAGTTTGATATAACTTGAGAACGAATGCAAAAAACAGTCCACTCTCAGAACAGGCCGCTTGGACACTTTCAGAACAGCTCTGTTAATGACTGAAAACAGCTCTCGAAGAGATTGTCAAAAGAGACTCCGAAAACGAAACGTTGATCACTTTTGAGCAAAAGGCTGCACACACGCAATTCAAGTTGCTCTGATTGTCATTTAGAGTTACATTATAGGATTATTCAACAACAAGTCAAAATGTGCTCGTGAAAGGCAGAAAACAACACTTTGATAGTTTGATATAACTTGAGAACTAATGCAAAAAACAGTCCACTCTCAGAACAGGCCGCTTGGACAGTTTCAGAACAGCTCTGTTAAGGACTGAAAACAGCTCTCGAAGAGATTGTCAAAAGAGACTCCGAAAACGAAACGTTGATCACTTTTGAGCAAAAGGCTGCACACACGCAATTCAAGTTGCTCTGATTGTCATTTAGAGTTACATTATAGGATTATTCAACAACAAGTCAAAATGTGCTCGTGAAAGGCAGAAAACAACACTTTGATAGTTTGATATAACTTGAGAACGAATGCAAAAAACAGTCCACTCTAAGAACAGGCCGCTTGGACACTTTCAGAACAGCTCTGTTAATGACTGAAAACAGCTCTCGAAGAGATTGTCAAAAGAGACTCCGAAAACGAAACGTTGATCACTTTTGAGCAAAAGGCTGCACACACGCAATTCAAGTTGCTCTGATTGTCATTTAGAGTTACATTATAGGATTATTCAACAACAAGTCAAAATGTGCTCGTGAAAGGCAGAAAACAACACTTTGATAGTTTGATATAACTTGAGAACGAATGCAAAAAACAGTCCACTCTAAGAACAGGCCGCTTGGACACTTTCAGAACAGCTCTGTTAATGACTGAAAACAGCTCTCGAAGAGATTGTCAAAAGAGACTCTGAAAACGAAACGTTGATCACTTTTGAGCAAAAGGCTGCACACACGCAATTCAAGTTGCTCTGATTGTCATTTAGAGTTACATTATAGGATTATTCAACAACAAGTCAAAATGTGCTCGTGAAAGGCAGAAAACAACACTTTGATAGTTTGATATAACTTGAGAACGAATGCAAAAAACAGTCCACTCTAAGAACAGGCCGCTTGGACACTTTCAGAACAGCTCTGTTAATGACTGAAAACAGCTCTCGAAGAGATTGTCAAAAGAGACTCTGAAAACGAAACGTTGATTACTTTTGAGCAAAAGGCTGCACACACGCAATTCAAGTTGCTCTGATTGTCATTTAGAGTTACATTATAGGATTATTCAACAACAAGTCAAAATGTGCTCGTGAAAGGCAGAAAACAACACTTTGATAGTTTGATATAACTTGAGAACGAATGCAAAAAACAGTCCACTCTAAGAACAGGCCGCTTGGACACTTTCAGAACAGCTCTGTTAATGACTGAAAACAGCTCTCGAAGAGATTGTCAAAAGAGACTCTGAAAACGAAACGTTGATCACTTTTGAGCAAAAGGCTGCACACACGCAATTCAAGTTGCTCTGATTGTCATTTAGAGTTACATTATAGGATTATTCAACAACAAGTCAAAATGTGCTCGTGAAAGGCAGAAAACAACACTTTGATAGTTTGATATAACTTGAGAACGAATGCAAAAAACAGTCCACTCTCAGAACAGGCCGCTTGGACAGTATCAGAACAGCTCTGTTAATGACTGAAAACAGCTCTCGAAGAGATTGTCAAAAGAGACTCCGAAAACGAAACGTTGATCACTTTTGAGCAAAAGGCTGCACACACGCAATTCAAGTTGCTCTGATTGTCATTTAGAGTTACATTATAGGATTATTCAACAACAAGTCAAAATGTGCTCGTGAAAGGCAGAAAACAACACTTTGATAGTTTGATATAACTTGAGAACGAATGCAAAAAACAGTCCACTCTCAGAACAGGCCGCTTGGACACTTTCAGAACAGCTCTGTTAATGACTGAAAACAGCTCTCGAAGAGATTGTCAAAAGAGACTCCGAAAACGAAACGTTGATCACTTTTGAGCAAAAGGCTGCACACACGCAATTCAAGTTGCTCTGATTGTCATTTAGAGTTACATTATAGGATTATTCAACAACAAGTCAAAATGTGCTCGTGAAAGGCAGAAAACAACACTTTGATAGTTTGATATAACTTGAGAACGAATGCAAAAAACAGTCCACTCTCAGAACAGGCCGCTTGGACAGTTTCAGAACAGCTCTGTTAATGACTGAAAACAGCTCTCGAAGAGATTGTCAAAAGAGACTCCGAAAACGAAACGTTGATCACTTTTGAGCAAAAGGCTGCACACACGCAATTCAAGTTGCTCTGATTGTCATTTAGAGTTACATTATAGGATTATTCAACAACAAGTCAAAATGTGCTCGTGAAAGGCAGAAAACAACACTTTGATAGTTTGATATAACTTGAGAACGAATGCAAAAAACAGTCCACTCTAAGAACAGGCCGCTTGGACACTTTCAGAACAGCTCTGTTAATGACTGAAAACAGCTCTCGAAGAGATTGTCAAAAGAGACTCTGAAAACGAAACGTTGATTACTTTTGAGCAAAAGGCTGCACACACGCAATTCAAGTTGCTCTGATTGTCATTTAGAGTAACATTATAGGATTATTCAACAACAAGTCAAAATGTGCTCGTGAAAGGCAGAAAACAACACTTTGATAGTTTGATATAACTTGAGAACGAATGCAAAAAACAGTCCACTCTAAGAACAGGCCGCTTGGACACTTTCAGAACAGCTCTGTTAATGACTGAAAACAGCTCTCGAAGAGATTGTCAAAAGAGACTCTGAAAACGAAACGTTGATCACTTTTGAGCAAAAGGCTGCACACACGCAATTCAAGTTGCTCTGATTGTCATTTAGAGTTACATTATAGGATTATTCAACAACAAGTCAAAATGTGCTCGTGAAAGGCAGAAAACAACACTTTGATAGTTTGATATAACTTGAGAACGAATGCAAAAAACAGTCCACTCTAAGAACAGGCCGCTTGGACACTTTCAGAACAGCTCTGTTAATGACTGAAAACAGCTCTCGAAGAGATTGTCAAAAGAGACTCCGAAAACGAAACGTTGATCACTTTTGAGCAAAAGGCTGCACACACGCAATTCAAGTTGCTCTGATTGTCATTTAGAGTTACATTATAGGATTATTCAACAACAAGTCAAAATGTGCTCGTGAAAGGCAGAAAACAACACTTTGATAGTTTGATATAACTTGAGAACGAATGCAAAAAACAGTCCACTCTAAGAACAGGCCGCTTGGACACTTTCAGAACAGCTCTGTTAATGACTGAAAACAGCTCTCGAAGAGATTGTCAAAAGAGACTCCGAAAACGAAACGTTGATCACTTTTGAGCAAAAGGCTGCACACACGCAATTCAAGTTGCTCTGATTGTCATTTAGAGTTACATTATAGGATTATTCAACAACAAGTCAAAATGTGCTCGTGAAAGGCAGAAAACAACACTTTGATAGTTTGATATAACTTGAGAACGAATGCAAAAAACAGTCCACTCTAAGAACAGGCCGCTTGGACACTTTCAGAACAGCTCTGTTAATGACTGAAAACAGCTCTCGAAGAGATTGTCAAAAGAGACTCTGAAAACGAAACGTTGATCACTTTTGAGCAAAAGGCTGCACACACGCAATTCAAGTTGCTCTGATTGTCATTTAGAGTTACATTATAGGATTATTCAACAACAAGTCAAAATGTGCTCGTGAAAGGCAGAAAACAACACTTTGATAGTTTGATATAACTTGAGAACGAATGCAAAAAACAGTCCACTCTAAGAACAGGCCGCTTGGACACTTTCAGAACAGCTCTGTTAATGACTGAAAACAGCGCTCGAAGAGATTGTCAAAAGAGACTCCGAAAACGAAACGTTGATCACTTTTGAGCAAAAGGCTGCACACACGCAATTCAAGTTGCTCTGATTGTCATTTAGAGTTACATTATAGGATTATTCAACAACAAGTCAAAATGTGCTCGTGAAAGGCAGAAAACAACACTTTGATAGTTTGATATAACTTGAGAACGAATGCAAAAAACAGTCCACTCTAAGAACAGGCCGCTTGGACACTTTCAGAACAGCTCTGTTAATGACTGAAAACAGCTCTCGAAGAGATTGTCAAAAGAGACTCTGAAAACGAAACGTTGATCACTTTTGAGCAAAAGGCTGCACACACGCAATTCAAGTTGCTCTGATTGTCATTTAGAGTTACATTATAGGATTATTCAACAACAAGTCAAAATGTGCTCGTGAAAGGCAGAAAACAACACTTTGATAGTTTGATATAACTTGAGAACGAATGCAAAAAACAGTCCACTCTAAGAACAGGCCGCTTGGACACTTTCAGAACAGCTCTGTTAATGACTGAAAACAGCTCTCGAAGAGATTGTCAAAAGAGACTCCGAAAACGAAACGTTGATCACTTTTGAGCAAAAGGCTGCACACACGCAATTCAAGTTGCTCTGATTGTCATTTAGAGTTACATTATAGGATTATTCAACAACAAGTCAAAATGTGCTCGTGAAAGGCAGAAAACAACACTTTGATAGTTTGATATAACTTGAGAACGAATGCAAAAAACAGTCCACTCTAAGAACAGGCCGCTTGGACACTTTCAGAACAGCTCTGTTAATGACTGAAAACAGCTCTCGAAGAGATTGTCAAAAGAGACTCCGAACACGAAACGTTGATCACTTTTGAGCAAAAGGCTGCACACACGCAATTCAAGTTGCTCTGATTGTCATTTAGAGTTACATTATAGGATTATTCAACAACAAGTCAAAATGTGCTCGTGAAAGGCAGAAAACAACACTTTGATAGTTTGATATAACTTGGGAACGAATGCAAAAAACAGTCCACTCTCAGAACAGGCCGCTTGGACACTTTCAGAACAGCTCTGTTAATGACTGAAAACAGCTCTCGAAGAGATTGTCAAAAGAGACTCCGAAAACGAAACGTTGATCACTTTTGAGCAAAAGGCTGCACACACGCAATTCAAGTTGCTCTGATTGTCATTTAGAGTTACATTATAGGATTATTCAACAACAAGTCAAAATGTGCTCGTGAAAGGCAGAAAACAACACTTTGATAGTTTGATATAACTTGAGAACGAATGCAAAAAACAGTCCACTCTAAGAACAGGCCGCTTGGACACTTTCAGAACAGCTCTGTTAATGACTGAAAACAGCTCTCGAAGAGATTGTCAAAAGAGACTCTGAAAACGAAACGTTGATCACTTTTGAGCAAAAGGCTGCACACACGCAATTCAAGTTGCTCTGATTGTCATTTAGAGTTACATTATAGGATTATTCAACAACAAGTCAAAATGTGCTCGTGAAAGGCAGAAAACAACACTTTGATAGTTTGATATAACTTGAGAACGAATGCAAAAAACAGTCCACTCTAAGAACAGGCCGCTTGGACACTTTCAGAACAGCTCTGTTAATGACTGAAAACAGCTCTCGAAGAGATTGTCAAAAGAGACTCCGAAAACGAAACGTTGATCACTTTTGAGCAAAAGGCTGCACACACGCAATTCAAGTTGCTCTGATTGTCATTTAGAGTAACATTATAGGATTATTCAACAACAAGTCAAAATGTGCTCGTGAAAGGCAGAAAACAACACTTTGATAGTTTGATATAACTTGAGAACGAATGCAAAAAACAGTCCACTCTCAGAACAGGCCGCTTGGACACTTTCAGAACAGCTCTGTTAATGACTGAAAACAGCTCTCGAAGAGATTGTCAAAAGAGACTCCGAAAACGAAACGTTGATCACTTTTGAGCAAAAGGCTGCACACACGCAATTCAAGTTGCTCTGATTGTCATTTAGAGTTACATTATAGGATTATTCAACAACAAGTCAAAATGTGCTCGTGAAAGGCAGAAAACAACACTTTGATAGTTTGATATAACTTGAGAACTAATGCAAAAAACAGTCCACTCTCAGAACAGGCCGCTTGGACAGTTTCAGAACAGCTCTGTTAAGGACTGAAAACAGCTCTCGAAGAGATTGTCAAAAGAGACTCCGAAAACGAAACGTTGATCACTTTTGAGCAAAAGGCTGCACACACGCAATTCAAGTTGCTCTGATTGTCATTTAGAGTTACATTATAGGATTATTCAACAACAAGTCAAAATGTGCTCGTGAAAGGCAGAAAACAACACTTTGATAGTTTGATATAACTTGAGAACGAATGCAAAAAACAGTCCACTCTAAGAACAGGCCGCTTGGACACTTTCAGAACAGCTCTGTTAATGACTGAAAACAGCTCTCGAAGAGATTGTCAAAAGAGACTCCGAAAACGAAACGTTGATCACTTTTGAGCAAAAGGCTGCACACACGCAATTCAAGTTGCTCTGATTGTCATTTAGAGTTACATTATAGGATTATTCAACAACAAGTCAAAATGTGCTCGTGAAAGGCAGAAAACAACACTTTGATAGTTTGATATAACTTGAGAACGAATGCAAAAAACAGTCCACTCTAAGAACAGGCCGCTTGGACACTTTCAGAACAGCTCTGTTAATGACTGAAAACAGCTCTCGAAGAGATTGTCAAAAGAGACTCTGAAAACGAAACGTTGATCACTTTTGAGCAAAAGGCTGCACACACGCAATTCAAGTTGCTCTGATTGTCATTTAGAGTTACATTATAGGATTATTCAACAACAAGTCAAAATGTGCTCGTGAAAGGCAGAAAACAACACTTTGATAGTTTGATATAACTTGAGAACGAATGCAAAAAACAGTCCACTCTAAGAACAGGCCGCTTGGACACTTTCAGAACAGCTCTGTTAATGACTGAAAACAGCTCTCGAAGAGATTGTCAAAAGAGACTCTGAAAACGAAACGTTGATTACTTTTGAGCAAAAGGCTGCACACACGCAATTCAAGTTGCTCTGATTGTCATTTAGAGTTACATTATAGGATTATTCAACAACAAGTCAAAATGTGCTCGTGAAAGGCAGAAAACAACACTTTGATAGTTTGATATAACTTGAGAACGAATGCAAAAAACAGTCCACTCTAAGAACAGGCCGCTTGGACACTTTCAGAACAGCTCTGTTAATGACTGAAAACAGCTCTCGAAGAGATTGTCAAAAGAGACTCTGAAAACGAAACGTTGATCACTTTTGAGCAAAAGGCTGCACACACGCAATTCAAGTTGCTCTGATTGTCATTTAGAGTTACATTATAGGATTATTCAACAACAAGTCAAAATGTGCTCGTGAAAGGCAGAAAACAACACTTTGATAGTTTGATATAACTTGAGAACGAATGCAAAAAACAGTCCACTCTCAGAACAGGCCGCTTGGACAGTATCAGAACAGCTCTGTTAATGACTGAAAACAGCTCTCGAAGAGATTGTCAAAAGAGACTCCGAAAACGAAACGTTGATCACTTTTGAGCAAAAGGCTGCACACACGCAATTCAAGTTGCTCTGATTGTCATTTAGAGTTACATTATAGGATTATTCAACAACAAGTCAAAATGTGCTCGTGAAAGGCAGAAAACAACACTTTGATAGTTTGATATAACTTGAGAACGAATGCAAAAAACAGTCCACTCTCAGAACAGGCCGCTTGGACACTTTCAGAACAGCTCTGTTAATGACTGAAAACAGCTCTCGAAGAGATTGTCAAAAGAGACTCCGAAAACGAAACGTTGATCACTTTTGAGCAAAAGGCTGCACACACGCAATTCAAGTTGCTCTGATTGTCATTTAGAGTTACATTATAGGATTATTCAACAACAAGTCAAAATGTGCTCGTGAAAGGCAGAAAACAACACTTTGATAGTTTGATATAACTTGAGAACGAATGCAAAAAACAGTCCACTCTCAGAACAGGCCGCTTGGACAGTTTCAGAACAGCTCTGTTAATGACTGAAAACAGCTCTCGAAGAGATTGTCAAAAGAGACTCCGAAAACGAAACGTTGATCACTTTTGAGCAAAAGGCTGCACACACGCAATTCAAGTTGCTCTGATTGTCATTTAGAGTTACATTATAGGATTATTCAACAACAAGTCAAAATGTGCTCGTGAAAGGCAGAAAACAACACTTTGATAGTTTGATATAACTTGAGAACGAATGCAAAAAACAGTCCACTCTAAGAACAGGCCGCTTGGACACTTTCAGAACAGCTCTGTTAATGACTGAAAACAGCTCTCGAAGAGATTGTCAAAAGAGACTCTGAAAACGAAACGTTGATTACTTTTGAGCAAAAGGCTGCACACACGCAATTCAAGTTGCTCTGATTGTCATTTAGAGTAACATTATAGGATTATTCAACAACAAGTCAAAATGTGCTCGTGAAAGGCAGAAAACAACACTTTGATAGTTTGATATAACTTGAGAACGAATGCAAAAAACAGTCCACTCTAAGAACAGGCCGCTTGGACACTTTCAGAACAGCTCTGTTAATGACTGAAAACAGCTCTCGAAGAGATTGTCAAAAGAGACTCTGAAAACGAAACGTTGATCACTTTTGAGCAAAAGGCTGCACACACGCAATTCAAGTTGCTCTGATTGTCATTTAGAGTTACATTATAGGATTATTCAACAACAAGTCAAAATGTGCTCGTGAAAGGCAGAAAACAACACTTTGATAGTTTGATATAACTTGAGAACGAATGCAAAAAACAGTCCACTCTAAGAACAGGCCGCTTGGACACTTTCAGAACAGCTCTGTTAATGACTGAAAACAGCTCTCGAAGAGATTGTCAAAAGAGACTCCGAAAACGAAACGTTGATCACTTTTGAGCAAAAGGCTGCACACACGCAATTCAAGTTGCTCTGATTGTCATTTAGAGTTACATTATAGGATTATTCAACAACAAGTCAAAATGTGCTCGTGAAAGGCAGAAAACAACACTTTGATAGTTTGATATAACTTGAGAACGAATGCAAAAAACAGTCCACTCTAAGAACAGGCCGCTTGGACACTTTCAGAACAGCTCTGTTAATGACTGAAAACAGCTCTCGAAGAGATTGTCAAAAGAGACTCCGAAAACGAAACGTTGATCACTTTTGAGCAAAAGGCTGCACACACGCAATTCAAGTTGCTCTGATTGTCATTTAGAGTTACATTATAGGATTATTCAACAACAAGTCAAAATGTGCTCGTGAAAGGCAGAAAACAACACTTTGATAGTTTGATATAACTTGAGAACGAATGCAAAAAACAGTCCACTCTAAGAACAGGCCGCTTGGACACTTTCAGAACAGCTCTGTTAATGACTGAAAACAGCTCTCGAAGAGATTGTCAAAAGAGACTCTGAAAACGAAACGTTGATCACTTTTGAGCAAAAGGCTGCACACACGCAATTCAAGTTGCTCTGATTGTCATTTAGAGTTACATTATAGGATTATTCAACAACAAGTCAAAATGTGCTCGTGAAAGGCAGAAAACAACACTTTGATAGTTTGATATAACTTGAGAACGAATGCAAAAAACAGTCCACTCTAAGAACAGGCCGCTTGGACACTTTCAGAACAGCTCTGTTAATGACTGAAAACAGCTCTCGAAGAGATTGTCAAAAGAGACTCCGAAAACGAAACGTTGATCACTTTTGAGCAAAAGGCTGCACACACGCAATTCAAGTTGCTCTGATTGTCATTTAGAGTTACATTATAGGATTATTCAACAACAAGTCAAAATGTGCTCGTGAAAGGCAGAAAACAACACTTTGATAGTTTGATATAACTTGAGAACGAATGCAAAAAACAGTCCACTCTAAGAACAGGCCGCTTGGACACTTTCAGAACAGCTCTGTTAATGACTGAAAACAGCTCTCGAAGAGATTGTCAAAAGAGACTCTGAAAACGAAACGTTGATCACTTTTGAGCAAAAGGCTGCACACACGCAATTCAAGTTGCTCTGATTGTCATTTAGAGTTACATTATAGGATTATTCAACAACAAGTCAAAATGTGCTCGTGAAAGGCAGAAAACAACACTTTGATAGTTTGATATAACTTGAGAACGAATGCAAAAAACAGTCCACTCTAAGAACAGGCCGCTTGGACACTTTCAGAACAGCTCTGTTAATGACTGAAAACAGCTCTCGAAGAGATTGTCAAAAGAGACTCCGAAAACGAAACGTTGATCACTTTTGAGCAAAAGGCTGCACACACGCAATTCAAGTTGCTCTGATTGTCATTTAGAGTAACATTATAGGATTATTCAACAACAAGTCAAAATGTGCTCGTGAAAGGCAGAAAACAACACTTTGATAGTTTGATATAACTTGAGAACGAATGCAAAAAACAGTCCACTCTCAGAACAGGCCGCTTGGACACTTTCAGAACAGCTCTGTTAATGACTGAAAACAGCTCTCGAAGAGATTGTCAAAAGAGACTCCGAAAACGAAACGTTGATCACTTTTGAGCAAAAGGCTGCACACACGCAATTCAAGTTGCTCTGATTGTCATTTAGAGTTACATTATAGGATTATTCAACAACAAGTCAAAATGTGCTCGTGAAAGGCAGAAAACAACACTTTGATAGTTTGATATAACTTGAGAACTAATGCAAAAAACAGTCCACTCTCAGAACAGGCCGCTTGGACAGTTTCAGAACAGCTCTGTTAATGACTGAAAACAGCTCTCGAAGAGATTGTCAAAAGAGACTCCGAAAACGAAACGTTGATCACTTTTGAGCAAAAGGCTGCACACACGCAATTCAAGTTGCTCTGATTGTCATTTTGAGTTACATTATAGGATTATTCAACAACAAGTCAAAATGTGCTCGTGAAAGGCAGAAAACAACACTTTGATAGTTTGATATAACTTGAGAACGAATGCAAAAAACAGTCCACTCTAAGAACAGGCCGCTTGGACACTTTCAGAACAGCTCTGTTAATGACTGAAAACAGCTCTCGAAGAGATTGTCAAAAGAGACTCTGAAAACGAAACGTTGATTACTTTTGAGCAAAAGGCTGCACACACGCAATTCAAGTTGCTCTGATTGTCATTTAGAGTAACATTATAGGATTATTCAACAACAAGTCAAAATGTGCTCGTGAAAGGCAGAAAACAACACTTTGATAGTTTGATATAACTTGAGAACGAATGCAAAAAACAGTCCACTCTAAGAACAGGCCGCTTGGACACTTTCAGAACAGCTCTGTTAATGACTGAAAACAGCTCTCGAAGAGATTGTCAAAAGAGACTCCGAAAACGAAACGTTGATCACTTTTGAGCAAAAGGCTGCACACACGCAATTCAAGTTGCTCTGATTGTCATTTAGAGTTACATTATAGGATTATTCAACAACAAGTCAAAATGTGCTCGTGAAAGGCAGAAAACAACACTTTGATAGTTTGATATAACTTGAGAACGAATGCAAAAAACAGTCCACTCTAAGAACAGGCCGCTTGGACACTTTCAGAACAGCTCTGTTAATGACTGAAAACAGCTCTCGAAGAGATTGTCAAAAGAGACTCTGAAAACGAAACGTTGATCACTTTTGAGCAAAAGGCTGCACACACGCAATTCAAGTTGCTCTGATTGTCATTTAGAGTTACATTATAGGATTATTCAACAACAAGTCAAAATGTGCTCGTGAAAGGCAGAAAACAACACTTTGATAGTTTGATATAACTTGAGAACGAATGCAAAAAACAGTCCACTCTCAGAACAGGCCGCTTGGACACTTTCAGAACAGCTCTGTTAATGACTGAAAACAGCTCTCGAAGAGATTGTCAAAAGAGACTCCGAAAACGAAACGTTGATCACTTTTGAGCAAAAGGCTGCACACACGCAATTCAAGTTGCTCTGATTGTCATTTAGAGTTGCATTATAGGATTATTCAACAACAAGTCAAAATGTGCTCGTGAAAGGCAGAAAACAACACTTTGATAGTTTGATATAACTTGAGAACGAATGCAAAAAACAGTCCACTCTAAGAACAGGCCGCTTGGACACTTTCAGAACAGCTCTGTTAATGACTGAAAACAGCTCTCGAAGAGATTGTCAAAAGAGACTCTGAAAACGAAACGTTGATCACTTTTGAGCAAAAGGCTGCACACACGCAATTCAAGTTGCTCTGATTGTCATTTAGAGTTACATTATAGGATTATTCAACAACAAGTCAAAATGTGCTCGTGAAAGGCAGAAAACAACACTTTGATAGTTTGATATAACTTGAGAACGAATGCAAAAAACAGTCCACTCTCAGAACAGGCCGCTTGGACACTTTCAGAACAGCTCTGTTAATGACTGAAAACAGCTCTCGAAGAGATTGTCAAAAGAGACTCCGAAAACGAAACGTTGATCACTTTTGAGCAAAAGGCTGCACACACGCAATTCAAGTTGCTCTGATTGTCATTTAGAGTTACATTATAGGATTATTCAACAAGTCAGAATGTGCTCGTGAAAGGCAGAAAACAACACTTTGATAGTTTGATATAACTTGAGAACGAATGCAAAAAACAGTCCACTCTCAGAACAGGCCGCTTGGACAGTATCAGAACAGCTCTGTTAATGACTGAAAACAGCTCTCGAAGAGATTGTCAAAAGAGACTCCGAAAACGAAACGTTGATCACTTTTGAGCAAAAGGCTGCACACACGCAATTCAAGTTGCTCTGATTGTCATTTAGAGTTACATTATAGGATTATTCAACAACAAGTCAAAATGTGCTCGTGAAAGGCAGAAAACAACACTTTGATAGTTTGATATAACTTGAGAACGAATGCAAAAAACAGTCCACTCTAAGAACAGGCCGCTTGGACACTTTCAGAACAGCTCTGTTAATGACTGAAAACAGCTCTCGAAGAGATTGTCAAAAGAGACTCTGAAAACGAAACGTTGATCACTTTTGAGCAAAAGGCTGCACACACGCAATTCAAGTTGCTCTGATTGTCATTTAGAGTTACATTATAGGATTATTCAACAACAAGTCAAAATGTGCTCGTGAAAGGCAGAAAACAACACTTTGATAGTTTGATATAACTTGAGAACGAATGCAAAAAACAGTCCACTCTCAGAACAGGCCGCTTGGACACTTTCAGAACAGCTCTGTTAATGACTGAAAACAGCTCTCGAAGAGATTGTCAAAAGAGACTCCGAAAACGAAACGTTGATCACTTTTGAGCAAAAGGCTGCACACACGCAATTCAAGTTGCTCTGATTGTCATTTAGAGTTACATTATAGGATTATTCAACAACAAGTCAAAATGTGCTCGTGAAAGGCAGAAAACAACACTTTGATAGTTTGATATAACTTGAGAACGAATGCAAAAAACAGTCCACTCTAAGAACAGGCCGCTTGGACACTTTCAGAACAGCTCTGTTAATGACTGAAAACAGCTCTCGAAGAGATTGTCAAAAGAGACTCCGAAAACGAAACGTTGATCACTTTTGAGCAAAAGGCTGCACACACGCAATTCAAGTTGCTCTGATTGTCATTTAGAGTTACATTATAGGATTATTCAACAACAAGTCAAAATGTGCTCGTGAAAGGCAGAAAACAACACTTTGATAGTTTGATATAACTTGAGAACGAATGCAAAAAACAGTCCACTCTCAGAACAGGCCGCTTGGACAGTATCAGAACAGCTCTGTTAATGACTGAAAACAGCTCTCGAAGAGATTGTCAAAAGAGACTCCGAAAACGAAACGTTGATCACTTTTGAGCAAAAGGCTGCACACACGCAATTCAAGTTGCTCTGATTGTCATTTAGAGTTACATTATAGGAGCATTCAGCAACAAGTCAAAATGTGCTCCAGAAAAGCAGAAAACAACACTGATAGAACTTGAGAACGAATGCAAAAAACAGTCCACTCTCAGAACAGGCCGCTTGGACACTTTCAGAACAGCTCTGTTAATGACTGAAAACAGCTCTCGAAGAGATTGTCAAAAGAGACTCTGAAAACGAAACGTTGATCACTTTTGAGCAAAAGGCTGCACACACGGAATTCAAGTTGCTCTGATTGTCATTTAGAGTTACATTATAGGATTATTCAACAACAAGTCAAAATGTGCTCGTGAAAGGCAGAAAACAACACTTTGATAGTTTGATATAACTTGAGAACGAATGCAAAAAACAGTCCACTCTAAGAACAGGCCGCTTGGACACTTTCAGAACAGCTCTGTTAATGACTGAAAACAGCTCTCGAAGAGATTGTCAAAAGAGACTCCGAAAACGAAACGTTGATCACTTTTGAGCAAAAGGCTGCACACACGCAATTCAAGTTGCTCTGATTGTCATTTAGAGTTACATTATAGGATTATTCAACAACAAGTCAAAATGTGCTCGTGAAAGGCAGAAAACAACACTTTGATAGTTTGATATAACTTGAGAACGAATGCAAAAAACAGTCCACTCTAAGAACAGGCCGCTTGGACACTTTCAGAACAGCTCTGTTAATGACTGAAAACAGCTCTCGAAGAGATTGTCAAAAGAGACTCTGAAAACGAAACGTTGATCACTTTTGAGCAAAAGGCTGCACACACGCAATTCAAGTTGCTCTGATTGTCATTTAGAGTTACATTATAGGATTATTCAACAACAAGTCAAAATGTGCTCGTGAAAGGCAGAAAACAACACTTTTATAGTTTGATATAACTTGAGAACGAATGCAAAAAACAGTCCACTCTCAGAACAGGCCGCTTGGACAGTATCAGAACAGCTCTGTTAATGACTGAAAACAGCTCTCGAAGAGATTGTCAAAAGAGACTCCGAAAACGAAACGTTGATCACTTTTGAGCAAAAGGCTGCACACACGCAATTCAAGTTGCTCTGATTGTCATTTAGAGTTACATTATAGGATTATTCAACAACAAGTCAAAATGTGCTCGTGAAAGGCAGAAAACAACACTTTGATAGTTTGATATAACTTGAGAACGAATGCAAAAAACAGTCCACTCTCAGAACAGGCCGCTTGGACACTTTCAGAACAGCTCTGTTAATGACTGAAAACAGCTCTCGAAGAGATTGTCAAAAGAGACTCCGAAAACGAAACGTTGATCACTTTTGAGCAAAAGGCTGCACACACGCAATTCAAGTTGCTCTGATTGTCATTTAGAGTTACATTATAGGATTATTCAACAACAAGTCAAAATGTGCTCGTGAAAGGCAGAAAACAACACTTTGATAGTTTGATATAACTTGAGAACGAATGCAAAAAACAGTCCACTCTCAGAACAGGCCGCTTGGACAGTTTCAGAACAGCTCTGTTAATGACTGAAAACAGCTCTCGAAGAGATTGTCAAAAGAGACTCCGAAAACGAAACGTTGATCACTTTTGAGCAAAAGGCTGCACACACGCAATTCAAGTTGCTCTGATTGTCATTTAGAGTTACATTATAGGATTATTCAACAACAAGTCAAAATGTGCTCGTGAAAGGCAGAAAACAACACTTTGATAGTTTGATATAACTTGGGAACGAATGCAAAAAACAGTCCACTCTAAGAACAGGCCGCTTGGACACTTTCAGAACAGCTCTGTTAATGACTGAAAACAGCTCTCGAAGAGATTGTCAAAAGAGACTCTGAAAACGAAACGTTGATTACTTTTGAGCAAAAGGCTGCACACACGCAATTCAAGTTGCTCTGATTGTCATTTAGAGTAACATTATAGGATTATTCAACAACAAGTCAAAATGTGCTCGTGAAAGGCAGAAAACAACACTTTGATAGTTTGATATAACTTGAGAACGAATGCAAAAAACAGTCCACTCTAAGAACAGGCCGCTTGGACACTTTCAGAACAGCTCTGTTAATGACTGAAAACAGCTCTCGAAGAGATTGTCAAAAGAGACTCTGAAAACGAAACGTTGATCACTTTTGAGCAAAAGGCTGCACACACGCAATTCAAGTTGCTCTGATTGTCATTTAGAGTTACATTATAGGATTATTCAACAACAAGTCAAAATGTGCTCGTGAAAGGCAGAAAACAACACTTTGATAGTTTGATATAACTTGAGAACGAATGCAAAAAACAGTCCACTCTAAGAACAGGCCGCTTGGACACTTTCAGAACAGCTCTGTTAATGACTGAAAACAGCTCTCGAAGAGATTGTCAAAAGAGACTCCGAAAACGAAACGTTGATCACTTTTGAGCAAAAGGCTGCACACACGCAATTCAAGTTGCTCTGATTGTCATTTAGAGTTACATTATAGGATTATTCAACAACAAGTCAAAATGTGCTCGTGAAAGGCAGAAAACAACACTTTGATAGTTTGATATAACTTGAGAACGAATGCAAAAAACAGTCCACTCTAAGAACAGGCCGCTTGGACACTTTCAGAACAGCTCTGTTAATGACTGAAAACAGCTCTCGAAGAGATTGTCAAAAGAGACTCCGAAAACGAAACGTTGATCACTTTTGAGCAAAAGGCTGCACACACGCAATTCAAGTTGCTCTGATTGTCATTTAGAGTTACATTATAGGATTATTCAACAACAAGTCAAAATGTGCTCGTGAAAGGCAGAAAACAACACTTTGATAGTTTGATATAACTTGGGAACGAATGCAAAAAACAGTCCACTCTCAGAACAGGCCGCTTGGACACTTTCAGAACAGCTCTGTTAATGACTGAAAACAGCTCTCGAAGAGATTGTCAAAAGAGACTCCGAAAACGAAACGTTGATCACTTTTGAGCAAAAGGCTGCACACACGCAATTCAAGTTGCTCTGATTGTCATTTAGAGTTACATTATAGGATTATTCAACAACAAGTCAAAATGTGCTCGTGAAAGGCAGAAAACAACACTTTGATAGTTTGATATAACTTGAGAACGAATGCAAAAAACAGTCCACTCTAAGAACAGGCCGCTTGGACACTTTCAGAACAGCTCTGTTAATGACTGAAAACAGCTCTCGAAGAGATTGTCAAAAGAGACTCTGAAAACGAAACGTTGATCACTTTTGAGCAAAAGGCTGCACACACGCAATTCAAGTTGCTCTGATTGTCATTTAGAGTTACATTATAGGATTATTCAACAACAAGTCAAAATGTGCTCGTGAAAGGCAGAAAACAACACTTTGATAGTTTGATATAACTTGAGAACGAATGCAAAAAACAGTCCACTCTAAGAACAGGCCGCTTGGACACTTTCAGAACAGCTCTGTTAATGACTGAAAACAGCGCTCGAAGAGATTGTCAAAAGAGACTCCGAAAACGAAACGTTGATCACTTTTGAGCAAAAGGCTGCACACACGCAATTCAAGTTGCTCTGATTGTCATTTAGAGTTACATTATAGGATTATTCAACAACAAGTCAAAATGTGCTCGTGAAAGGCAGAAAACAACACTTTGATAGTTTGATATAACTTGGGAACGAATGCAAAAAACAGTCCACTCTCAGAACAGGCCGCTTGGACACTTTCAGAACAGCTCTGTTAATGACTGAAAACAGCTCTCGAAGAGATTGTCAAAAGAGACTCCGAAAACGAAACGTTGATCACTTTTGAGCAAAAGGCTGCACACACGCAATTCAAGTTGCTCTGATTGTCATTTAGAGTAACATTATAGGATTATTCAACAACAAGTCAAAATGTGCTCGTGAAAGGCAGAAAACAACACTTTGATAGTTTGATATAACTTGAGAACGAATGCAAAAAACAGTCCACTCTCAGAACAGGCCGCTTGGACACTTTCAGAACAGCTCTGTTAATGACTGAAAACAGCTCTCGAAGAGATTGTCAAAAGAGACTCCGAAAACGAAACGTTGATCACTTTTGAGCAAAAGGCTGCACACACGCAATTCAAGTTGCTCTGATTGTCATTTAGAGTTACATTATAGGATTATTCAACAACAAGTCAAAATGTGCTCGTGAAAGGCAGAAAACAACACTTTGATAGTTTGATATAACTTGAGAACTAATGCAAAAAACAGTCCACTCTCAGAACAGGCCGCTTGGACAGTTTCAGAACAGCTCTGTTAATGACTGAAAACAGCTCTCGAAGAGATTGTCAAAAGAGACTCCGAAAACGAAACGTTGATCACTTTTGAGCAAAAGGCTGCACACACGCAATTCAAGTTGCTCTGATTGTCATTTAGAGTTACATTATAGTATTATTCAACAACAAGTCAAAATGTGCTCGTGAAAGGCAGAAAACAACACTTTGATAGTTTGATATAACTTGAGAACGAATGCAAAAAACAGTCCACTCTAAGAACAGGCCGCTTGGACACTTTCAGAACAGCTCTGTTAATGACTGAAAACAGCTCTCGAAGAGATTGTCAAAAGAGACTCTGAAAACGAAACGTTGATTACTTTTGAGCAAAAGGCTGCACACACGCAATTCAAGTTGCTCTGATTGTCATTTAGAGTAACATTATAGGATTATTCAACAACAAGTCAAAATGTGCTCGTGAAAGGCAGAAAACAACACTTTGATAGTTTGATATAACTTGAGAACGAATGCAAAAAACAGTCCACTCTAAGAACAGGCCGCTTGGACACTTTCAGAACAGCTCTGTTAATGACTGAAAACAGCTCTCGAAGAGATTGTCAAAAGAGACTCCGAAAACGAAACGTTGATCACTTTTGAGCAAAAGGCTGCACACACGCAATTCAAGTTGCTCTGATTGTCATTTAGAGTTACATTATAGGATTATTCAACAACAAGTCAAAATGTGCTCGTGAAAGGCAGAAAACAACACTTTGATAGTTTGATATAACTTGAGAACGAATGCAAAAAACAGTCCACTCTAAGAACAGGCCGCTTGGACACTTTCAGAACAGCTCTGTTAATGACTGAAAACAGCTCTCGAAGAGATTGTCAAAAGAGACTCTGAAAACGAAACGTTGATCACTTTTGAGCAAAAGGCTGCACACACGCAATTCAAGTTGCTCTGATTGTCATTTAGAGTTACATTATAGGATTATTCAACAACAAGTCAAAATGTGCTCGTGAAAGGCAGAAAACAACACTTTGATAGTTTGATATAACTTGAGAACGAATGCAAAAAACAGTCCACTCTCAGAACAGGCCGCTTGGACACTTTCAGAACAGCTCTGTTAATGACTGAAAACAGCTCTCGAAGAGATTGTCAAAAGAGACTCCGAAAACGAAACGTTGATCACTTTTGAGCAAAAGGCTGCACACACGCAATTCAAGTTGCTCTGATTGTCATTTAGAGTTACATTATAGGATTATTCAACAACAAGTCAAAATGTGCTCGTGAAAGGCAGAAAACAACACTTTGATAGTTTGATATAACTTGAGAACGAATGCAAAAAACAGTCCACTCTAAGAACAGGCCGCTTGGACACTTTCAGAACAGCTCTGTTAATGACTGAAAACAGCTCTCGAAGAGATTGTCAAAAGAGACTCTGAAAACGAAACGTTGATTACTTTTGAGCAAAAGGCTGCACACACGCAATTCAAGTTGCTCTGATTGTCATTTAGAGTAACATTATAGGATTATTCAACAACAAGTCAAAATGTGCTCGTGAAAGGCAGAAAACAACACTTTGATAGTTTGATATAACTTGAGAACGAATGCAAAAAACAGTCCACTCTAAGAACAGGCCGCTTGGACACTTTCAGAACAGCTCTGTTAATGACTGAAAACAGCCCTCGAAGAGATTGTCAAAAGAGACTCCGAAAACGAAACGTTGATCACTTTTGAGCAAAAGGCTGCACACACGCAATTCAAGTTGCTCTGATTGTCATTTAGAGTTACATTATAGGATTATTCAACAACAAGTCAAAATGTGCTCGTGAAAGGCAGAAAACAACACTTTGATAGTTTGATATAACTTGAGAACGAATGCAAAAAACAGTCCACTCTAAGAACAGGCCGCTTGGACACTTTCAGAACAGCTCTGTTAATGACTGAAAACAGCTCTCGAAGAGATTGTCAAAAGAGACTCTGAAAACGAAACGTTGATTACTTTTGAGCAAAAGGCTGCACACACGCAATTCAAGTTGCTCTGATTGTCATTTAGAGTAACATTATAGGATTATTCAACAACAAGTCAAAATGTGCTCGTGAAAGGCAGAAAACAACACTTTGATAGTTTGATATAACTTGAGAACGAATGCAAAAAACAGTCCACTCTAAGAACAGGCCGCTTGGACACTTTCAGAACAGCTCTGTTAATGACTGAAAACAGCTCTCGAAGAGATTGTCAAAAGAGACTCCGAAAACGAAACGTTGATCACTTTTGAGCAAAAGGCTGCACACACGCAATTCAAGTTGCTCTGATTGTCATTTAGAGTTACATTATAGGATTATTCAACAACAAGTCAAAATGTGCTCGTGAAAGGCAGAAAACAACACTTTGATAGTTTGATATAACTTGAGAACGAATGCAAAAAACAGTCCACTCTAAGAACAGGCCGCTTGGACACTTTCAGAACAGCTCTGTTAATGACTGAAAACAGCTCTCGAAGAGATTGTCAAAAGAGACTCTGAAAACGAAACGTTGATCACTTTTGAGCAAAAGGCTGCACACACGCAATTCAAGTTGCTCTGATTGTCATTTAGAGTTACATTATAGGATTATTCAACAACAAGTCAAAATGTGCTCGTGAAAGGCAGAAAACAACACTTTGATAGTTTGATATAACTTGAGAACGAATGCAAAAAACAGTCCACTCTCAGAACAGGCCGCTTGGACACTTTCAGAACAGCTCTGTTAATGACTGAAAACAGCTCTCGAAGAGATTGTCAAAAGAGACTCCGAAAACGAAACGTTGATCACTTTTGAGCAAAAGGCTGCACACACGCAATTCAAGTTGCTCTGATTGTCATTTAGAGTTACATTATAGGATTATTCAACAACAAGTCAAAATGTGCTCGTGAAAGGCAGAAAACAACACTTTGATAGTTTGATATAACTTGAGAACGAATGCAAAAAACAGTCCACTCTAAGAACAGGCCGCTTGGACACTTTCAGAACAGCTCTGTTAATGACTGAAAACAGCTCTCGAAGAGATTGTCAAAAGAGACTCTGAAAACGAAACGTTGATTACTTTTGAGCAAAAGGCTGCACACACGCAATTCAAGTTGCTCTGATTGTCATTTAGAGTAACATTATAGGATTATTCAACAACAAGTCAAAATGTGCTCGTGAAAGGCAGAAAACAACACTTTGATAGTTTGATATAACTTGAGAACGAATGCAAAAAACAGTCCACTCTAAGAACAGGCCGCTTGGACACTTTCAGAACAGCTCTGTTAATGACTGAAAACAGCTCTCGAAGAGATTGTCAAAAGAGACTCCGAAAACGAAACGTTGATCACTTTTGAGCAAAAGGCTGCACACACGCAATTCAAGTTGCTCTGATTGTCATTTAGAGTTACATTATAGGATTATTCAACAACAAGTCAAAATGTGCTCGTGAAAGGCAGAAAACAACACTTTGATAGTTTGATATAACTTGAGAACGAATGCAAAAAACAGTCCACTCTAAGAACAGGCCGCTTGGACACTTTCAGAACAGCTCTGTTAATGACTGAAAACAGCTCTCGAAGAGATTGTCAAAAGAGACTCTGAAAACGAAACGTTGATCACTTTTGAGCAAAAGGCTGCACACACGCAATTCAAGTTGCTCTGATTGTCATTTAGAGTTACATTATAGGATTATTCAACAACAAGTCAAAATGTGCTCGTGAAAGGCAGAAAACAACACTTTGATAGTTTGATATAACTTGAGAACGAATGCAAAAAACAGTCCACTCTCAGAACAGGCCGCTTGGACACTTTCAGAACAGCTCTGTTAATGACTGAAAACAGCTCTCGAAGAGATTGTCAAAAGAGACTCCGAAAACGAAACGTTGATCACTTTTGAGCAAAAGGCTGCACACACGCAATTCAAGTTGCTCTGATTGTCATTTAGAGTTACATTATAGGATTATTCAACAAGTCAGAATGTGCTCGTGAAAGGCAGAAAACAACACTTTGATAGTTTGATATAACTTGAGAACGAATGCAAAAAACAGTCCACTCTCAGAACAGGCCGCTTGGACAGTATCAGAACAGCTCTGTTAATGACTGAAAACAGCTCTCGAAGAGATTGTCAAAAGAGACTCCGAAAACGAAACGTTGATCACTTTTGAGCAAAAGGCTGCACACACGCAATTCAAGTTGCTCTGATTGTCATTTAGAGTTACATTATAGGATTATTCAACAACAAGTCAAAATGTGCTCGTGAAAGGCAGAAAACAACACTTTGATAGTTTGATATAACTTGAGAACGAATGCAAAAAACAGTCCACTCTAAGAACAGGCCGCTTGGACACTTTCAGAACAGCTCTGTTAATGACTGAAAACAGCTCTCGAAGAGATTGTCAAAAGAGACTCTGAAAACGAAACGTTGATCACTTTTGAGCAAAAGGCTGCACACACGCAATTCAAGTTGCTCTGATTGTCATTTAGAGTTACATTATAGGATTATTCAACAACAAGTCAAAATGTGCTCGTGAAAGGCAGAAAACAACACTTTGATAGTTTGATATAACTTGAGAACGAATGCAAAAAACAGTCCACTCTCAGAACAGGCCGCTTGGACACTTTCAGAACAGCTCTGTTAATGACTGAAAACAGCTCTCGAAGAGATTGTCAAAAGAGACTCCGAAAACGAAACGTTGATCACTTTTGAGCAAAAGGCTGCACACACGCAATTCAAGTTGCTCTGATTGTCATTTAGAGTTACATTATAGGATTATTCAACAACAAGTCAAAATGTGCTCGTGAAAGGCAGAAAACAACACTTTGATAGTTTGATATAACTTGAGAACGAATGCAAAAAACAGTCCACTCTCAGAACAGGCCGCTTGGACAGTATCAGAACAGCTCTGTTAATGACTGAAAACAGCTCTCGAAGAGATTGTCAAAAGAGACTCCGAAAACGAAACGTTGATCACTTTTGAGCAAAAGGCTGCACACACGCAATTCAAGTTGCTCTGATTGTCATTTAGAGTTACATTATAGGATTATTCAACAACAAGTCAAAATGTCCTCGTGAAAGGCAGAAAACAACACTTTGATAGTTTGATATAACTTGAGAACGAATGCAAAAAACAGTCCACTCTAAGAACAGGCCGCTTGGACACTTTCAGAACAGCTCTGTTAATGACTGAAAACAGCTCTCGAAGAGATTGTCAAAAGAGACTCCGAAAACGAAACGTTGATCACTTTTGAGCAAAAGGCTGCACACACGCAATTCAAGTTGCTCTGATTGTCATTTAGAGTTACATTATAGGATTATTCAACAACAAGTCAAAATGTGCTCGTGAAAGGCAGAAAACAACACTTTGATAGTTTGATATAACTTGAGAACGAATGCAAAAAACAGTCCACTCTCAGAACAGGCCGCTTGGACACTTTCAGAACAGCTCTGTTAATGACTGAAAACAGCTCTCGAAGAGATTGTCAAAAGAGACTCCGAAAACGAAACGTTGATCACTTTTGAGCAAAAGGCTGCACACACGCAATTCAAGTTGCTCTGATTGTCATTTAGAGTTACATTATAGGATTATTCAACAACAAGTCAAAATGTGCTCGTGAAAGACAGAAAACAACACTTTGATAGTTTGATATAACTTGAGAACGAATGCAAAAAACAGTCCACTCTAAGAACAGGCCGCTTGGACACTTTCAGAACAGCTCTGTTAATGACTGAAAACAGCTCTCGAAGAGATTGTCAAAAGAGACTCCGAAAACGAAACGTTGATCACTTTTGAGCAAAAGGCTGCACACACGCAATTCAAGTTGCTCTGATTGTCATTTAGAGTTACATTATAGGATTATTCAACAAGTCAGAATGTGCTCGTGAAAGGCAGAAAACAACACTTTGATAGTTTGATATAACTTGAGAACGAATGCAAAAAACAGTCCACTCTCAGAACAGGCCGCTTGGACAGTATCAGAACAGCTCTGTTAATGACTGAAAACAGCTCTCGAAGAGATTGTCAAAAGAGACTCCGAAAACGAAACGTTGATCACTTTTGAGCAAAAGGCTGCACACACGCAATTCAAGTTGCTCTGATTGTCATTTAGAGTTACATTATAGGATTATTCAACAACAAGTCAAAATGTGCTCGTGAAAGGCAGAAAACAACACTTTGATAGTTTGATATAACTTGAGAACGAATGCAAAAAACAGTCCACTCTAAGAACAGGCCGCTTGGACACTTTCAGAACAGCTCTGTTAATGACTGAAAACAGCTCTCGAAGAGATTGTCAAAAGAGACTCTGAAAACGAAACGTTGATCACTTTTGAGCAAAAGGCTGCACACACGCAATTCAAGTTGCTCTGATTGTCATTTAGAGTTACATTATAGGATTATTCAACAACAAGTCAAAATGTGCTCGTGAAAGGCAGAAAACAACACTTTGATAGTTTGATATAACTTGAGAACGAATGCAAAAAACAGTCCACTCTCAGAACAGGCCGCTTGGACACTTTCAGAACAGCTCTGTTAATGACTGAAAACAGCTCTCGAAGAGATTGTCAAAAGAGACTCCGAAAACGAAACGTTGATCACTTTTGAGCAAAAGGCTGCACACACGCAATTCAAGTTGCTCTGATTGTCATTTAGAGTTACATTATAGGATTATTCAACAACAAGTCAAAATGTGCTCGTGAAAGGCAGAAAACATCACTTTGATAGTTTGATATAACTTGAGAACGAATGCAAAAAACAGTCCACTCTAAGAACAGGCCGCTTGGACACTTTCAGAACAGCTCTGTTAATGACTGAAAACAGCTCTCGAAGAGATTGTCAAAAGAGACTCCGAAAACGAAACGTTGATCACTTTTGAGCAAAAGGCTGCACACACGCAATTCAAGTTGCTCTGATTGTCATTTAGAGTTACATTATAGGATTATTCAACAACAAGTCAAAATGTGCTCGTGAAAGGCAGAAAACAACACTTTGATAGTTTGATATAACTTGAGAACGAATGCAAAAAACAGTCCACTCTCAGAACAGGCCGCTTGGACAGTATCAGAACAGCTCTGTTAATGACTGAAAACAGCTCTCGAAGAGATTGTCAAAAGAGACTCCGAAAACGAAACGTTGATCACTTTTGAGCAAAAGGCTGCACACACGCAATTCAAGTTGCTCTGATTGTCATTTAGAGTTACATTATAGGATTATTCAACAACAAGTCAAAATGT
Organism: Nansenia antarctica; assembly: GCF_963989245.1. Classification (NCBI taxonomy): domain Eukaryota; kingdom Metazoa; phylum Chordata; class Actinopteri; order Argentiniformes; family Microstomatidae; genus Nansenia; species Nansenia antarctica. The sequence continues at coordinate 870 of NW_027662408.1, read as the reverse complement.
GCTCGTGAAAGGCAGAAAACAACACTTTGATAGTTTGATATAACTTGAGAACGAATGCAAAAAACAGTCCACTCTAAGAACAGGCCGCTTGGACACTTTCAGAACAGCTCTGTTAATGACTGAAAACAGCTCTCGAAGAGATTGTCAAAAGAGACTCCGAAAACGAAACGTTGATCACTTTTGAGCAAAAGGCTGCACACACGCAATTCAAGTTGCTCTGATTGTCATTTAGAGTTACATTATAGGATTATTCAACAACAAGTCAAAATGTGCTCGTGAAAGGCAGAAAACAACACTTTGATAGTTTGATATAACTTGAGAACGAATGCAAAAAACAGTCCACTCTCAGAACAGGCCGCTTGGACACTTTCAGAACAGCTCTGTTAATGACTGAAAACAGCTCTCGAAGAGATTGTCAAAAGAGACTCCGAAAACGAAACGTTGATCACTTTTGAGCAAAAGGCTGCACACACGCAATTCAAGTTGCTCTGATTGTCATTTAGAGTTACATTATAGGATTATTCAACAACAAGTCAAAATGTGCTCGTGAAAGGCAGAAAACAACACTTTGATAGTTTGATATAACTTGAGAACGAATGCAAAAAACAGTCCACTCTAAGAACAGGCCGCTTGGACACTTTCAGAACAGCTCTGTTAATGACTGAAAACAGCTCTCGAAGAGATTGTCAAAAGAGACTCCGAAAACGAAACGTTGATCACTTTTGAGCAAAAGGCTGCACACACGCAATTCAAGTTGCTCTGATTGTCATTTAGAGTTACATTATAGGATTATTCAACAACAAGTCAAAATGTGCTCGTGAAAGGCAGAAAACAACACTTTGATAGTTTGATATAACTTGAGAACGAATG